>NW_027182470.1:1200000-1500000 GCF_040938575.1 Ambystoma mexicanum
GAAGTCTCAGAGAAATTCCATATGTGTTATTCCTCAAACGTAACTGTTACTATATTGCATCACTGACTTTATCGCCTCAGTCAGTATATAGTCTGTGAGGGTTTATCCATCAGATATTCGTACTGATTTTTCCCAGAATCTCAGACGTAAAGCAGAGGCACGTTCGACTGCAATAGGATTTAAAAAGTAAACTTAATTTGAAGCAAATGACAGTACATTGTAAACAGTAACATGGAATGGCTTTTAAAACAAGGGAATCTTTGTGGTGTAAAAGGAAATTCCACAAAATTACGGCATACCGGGTGCAATACGTCAAACAGCATCACAATACACATGGGGGGATGATTCATGGAACCTGTTCCCCGAAAACCCGGGATTTGTACGCCATTCTGCCTGCAAATCCCCATTTGTTAAATTTTGATTTGTGAGCAGAATGGCACATAAATCCCTGTTTTTTGGCACACAAATTCCATAAATCAGTCCCATGGGTATCTAGTATTTTACCTTTACTGTAGTAGTGCCACACACTGTTAGCATAGGTGCCCATAGAAACAGGCAGCAGCATCATGCATGCCACAACAAAATAATACCACAGACACTAGTGGTGGCTGCAAAAATATGCAAGCAGCACTTCTTGCAGAATGGTGTAATACCAAAGGTTGTTACAAGAAGTCCCTGTGGAACAAGCACAGTCCATATAGACTGCAATACCAAACGTTCTTCATAGAGGGCATTTCAGAAATTGGCATTTACAATCTCTGTATATAGGTAAAGTTCCACATTCTTCTACTAGATGCCCCTTGGAACCAGAACAACAAATGAATCTACAAACTTGGAAACCATTCACGGTTTTACAGGCCTTTTTATGTTGCAAAAGCAAGACACCAGAAAAAAGGCCAAGTTTATTGGCATGGGAACTAAAACGGACATTGCAATTAAAACACTGTAGTGAGAGTGTTCGGGCATGCATATATGATGCACCACTAAAGACAAATGTTTTCCTTGCCTTTCTATGATGTAACTTGAGCGAGTGTGATTATAGTTTAATTCATGAAACACTTTTAATTCAGTTTAAATTGGAATCTTTGATCGGATATTTCAATAACTGTAGATTTGAGACAGTTGTAAGGGGTGTAGTGGAGACCATAAAACAAATTTAATTGGGAGGTATATCTGTTACAGTGGCGTGCACTTTAATTAGGAAATTATTCTTTGCATAATATGGAAATGTTGGCTGAGTCTCTTTCAGTGCAATCATAGAAGTCTCAGAGAAATTCCATATGTGTTATTCCTCAAACTTAACTGTTACTATATTGCATCACTGACTTTACCGCCTCAGTCAGTATATAGTCTGTGAGGGTTTGTCCGTCAGATATTCGTACTGATTTTTCCCCGAATCTCAGATGTAAAGCAGAGGCACGTCTGACTGCAATAGGATTTAAAAAATAAACTTAATTTGAAGCAAATGACAGTACATTGTAAACAGTAACATGGAAAGGCTTTTAAACCAAGGTAATCTTTGTGGTGAAAGAGCAAATGCCACAAACTTACCGCTTACCGGGTGCAATTTGTCAAACAGCATAACAATACACATGGGTATCTAGTTTTTTTTTACTTTACTATAGTAGTGCCACACACTGTTAACGTAGGTCCCCATAGAGACAGGCAGCAACCTCATGCATGCCAGAACAAAATAATACCACAGACGCAAGTGGTGGCTGCAAAAATATGCAAGTAGCACTTCTTGCAGACTGGTGTAATACCAAAGGTTGTTACTAGATGTCCTTCTGGAGCAAGCACAGAACTTCCATATACACTGCAATACCAAACGTTGTTCATAGAGGACGTTGCAGAAATTGGCATTTACAATCTCTGTTTATAGGTTAAGTTCCACATTCTTCTAATAGATGCCCCTTGGAACCAGAACAACAAATGAATCTACAAACCTGGAAACCATTCACGGTTTTACTGGCCTTTTTATGTTGCAAAAGCAAGACACCAGAAAAAAGACCAAGTTTATTGGCATGGGAACTAAAACGGACATTGCAATTAAAACACTGCAGTGAGAGTGTTCTGGCATGCATATATGATGCACAACTAAAGACAATTGTTTTCCTTGCCTTTCAATGATGTAACTTGAGCAAGTGTAATTATAGCTTAATTCATGAAACACTTTAAATTCAGTTTAAATTGGAAACTTTGATCAGATATTTCAATAACTGTAGGTTTGAGACGGTTGTAAGGGGTGCAGTGGAGACCATAAAACAAGTTTAATTGGGAGGTTTATCTGTTACAGTGGCATGCACTTTAATTAGGAAGTCTTTCTTTGCAGAATATGGAAATGTTGGCTGAGTCTTTTTCAATGCAATCATAGAAGTCTCAGAGAAATTCCATATGTGTTATTCCTCAAACGTAACTGTTACTATATTGCATCACTGACTTTATCGCCTCAGTCAGTATATAGTCTGTGAGGGTTTGTCCATCAGATATTCGTACTGATTTTTCACAGAATCTCAGACGTAAAGCAGAGGCACGTCCGACTGCAATAGGATTTAAAAAGTAAACTTAATTTGAAGCAAATTACAGTACATTGTAAACAGTAACATGGAATGGCTTTTAAACCACGGGAATCTTTGTGGTGTAAGAGGAAATGCCACAAAATTACGGCATACCGGGTGCAATTCGTCAACAGCATAACAATACACATGGGTATCTAGTCTTTTTTACTTTATTATAGTAGTGTCACACACTGTTAGCATAGGTCCCCAAAGAGACAGGTAGCAGCATCATGCATGCCAGAAAAAAATAACCCCACAGACACTAGTGGTGGCCGCAAAATTATGCAAGCAGCACTTCTTGCAGACTGTTGTAATAACAAAGGTTGTTACTAGATGTCCCTGCGGAGCAAGCACAGAACTTCCATATAGACTGCAATACCAAACGTTGTTCATAGAGGACTTTGCAGAAATTGCCATTTACAATCTCTGTATATAGGTACAGTTCCACATTATTCTACTAGATGCCCCTTGGAACCAGGACAAAAAATGAATCTGCAAACTTGGAAACCATTCACGGTTTTACAGGCCTTTGACAGTTGCAAAAGCAAGACACCAGAAAAAGGCCAAGTTTATTGGCATGGGAAATAAAATGGACATTGCAATTAAAACACTGCATTGAGAGTGTTCGGGCATGCATATATTATGCACCACTAAAGACAATTGTTTTCCTTGCCTTTCTATGATGTAACTTGAGCGAGTGCAATTATAGTTTAATTCATGAAACACTTTTAATTCAGTTTAAATTGGAATCTTTGATCGGATATTTCAATAACTGTAGGTGTGAGACGGTTGCAATGGGTGTAGTGGAGACCATAAAACAAATTTAATTGGGAGGGATATCTGTTACAGTGGCATGCACTTTAATTAGGAAATTATTCTTTGCATAATATGGAAATGTTGGCTGAGTCTCTTTCAGTGCAATCATAGAAGTCTCAGAGAAATTCCATATGTGTTATTCCTCAAACGTAACTGTTACTATATTGCATCACTGACTTTATCGCCTCAGTCAGTATATAGTCTGTGAGGGGTTGTTCATCAAATATTCGTACTGATTTTTCCCAGAATATCATAGGTAATGCAGAGGCACGTCCGACTGCAATAGGATTTAAAAAGTAAACTTAATTTGAAGCAAATGACAGTACTTTGTAAACAGTAACATGGAATGGCTTTTAAAACAAGGGAATCTTTGTGGTGTAAAAGGAAATGCCACAAAATTACGGCATACCGGGTGCAATACGTCAAACAGCATCACAATACACATGGGGGGATGATTCATGGAATCTGTGCCCCGAAAAACCCGGGATTTGTACGCTATTCTGCCTGCAAATCCCCATTTGTTAAATTTTGATTTGTGAGCAGAATGGCACATAAATCCCTGTTTTTTGGCACACAAATTCCATAAATCAGTCCCATGGGTATCTAGTATTTTACCTTTACTATAGTAGTGCCACACACTGTTAGCATAGGTGCCCATAGAAACAGGCAGCAGCATCATGCATGCCAGAACAAAAAAATACCACAGACACTAGTGGTGGCTGCAAAAATATGCAAGCAGCACTTCTTGCAGACTGGTGTAATACCAAAGGTTGTTACAAGAAGTCCCTGTGGAACAAGCACAGGCATTCCATATAGACTGCAATACCAAACGTTCTTCATAGAGGGCATTTCAGAAATTGGCATTTACAATCTCTGTATATAGGTAAAGTTCCACTTTCTTCTACTAGATGCCCCTTGGAACCAGAACAACAAATGAATCTACAAACTTGGAAACCATTCACGGTTTTACAGGCCTTTGACAGTTGCAAAAGCAAGACACCAGAAAAAAGGCCAAGTTTATTGGCATGGGAAATAAAATGGACATTGCAATTAAAACACTGCATTGAGAGTGTTCGGGCATGCATATTTTATGCACCACTAAAGACAATTGTTTTCCTTGCCTTTCTATGATGTAACTTGGGCGAGTGCAATTATTGTTTAATTCATGAAACACTTTTAATTCAGTTTAAATTGGAATCTTTGATCGGATATTTCAATAACTGTAGGTGTGAGACGGTTGCAATGGGTGTAGTGGAGACCATAAAACAAAGTTAATTGGGAGGGATATCTGTTACAGTGGTATGCACTTTAATTAGGAAATCATTCTTTGCAGAATATGGAAATGTTGGCTGAGTCTCTTTCAGTGCAATCATAGAAGTCTCAGAGAAATTCCACATGTGTTATTCCTCAAACGTAACTGTTACTATTTTGCATCACTGACTTTATCGCCTCTGTTAGTATATAGTCTGTGAGGGGTTGTTCATCAAATATTCGTACTGATTTTTCCCAGAATTTCATAGGTAATGCAGAGGCACATCCGACTGCAATAGGATTTAAAACGTAAACTTAATTTGAAGCAAATGACAGTACTTTGTAAACAGTAACATGGAATGGCTTTTAAAACAAGGGAATCTTTGTGGTGTAAAAGGAAATGCCACAGAATTACGGCATACCGGGTGCAATACGTCAAACAGCATCACAATACACATGGGGGGATGATTCATGGAATCTGTGCCCTGAAAATCCGGGATTTGTACGCCATTCTTCCTGCAAATCCCCATTTGTTAAATTTTGATTTGTGAGCAGAATGGCGCATAAATCCCTGTTTTTTGGCCCAAATTCCATAAATCAGTCCCATGGGTATCTAGTATTTTACCTTTACAATAGTAGTGCCACACATTGTTAGCATAGGTGCCCATAGAAACAGGCAGCATCATGCATGCCAGAAAAAAATAATACCACAGACACTAGTGGTGGCTGCAAAAATATGCAAGCAGCACTTCTTGCAGAATGGTGTAATACCAAAGGTTGTTAGAAGAAGTCCCTGTGGAACAAGCACAGGCATTCCATATAGACTGCAATACCAAACGTTCTTCATAGAGGACATTTCAGAAATTGGCATTTACAATCTCTGTATATAGGTTAAGTTCCACATTCTTCTAATAGATGCCCCTTGGAACCAGAACAACAAATGAATCTACAAACCTGGAAACCATTCACGGTTTTACTGGCCTTTTTATGTTGCAAAAGCAAGACACCAGAAAAAAGACCAAGTTTATTGGCATGGGAACTAAAACGGACATTGCAATTAAAACACTGCAGTGAGAGTGTTCTGGCATGCATATATGATGCACAACTAAAGACAATTGTTTTCCTTGCCTTTCAATGATGTAACTTGAGCAAGTGTAATTATAGCTTAATTCATGAAACACTTTAAATTCAGTTTAAATTGGAAACTTTGATCAGATATTTCAATAACGGTTGTAAGGGGTGCAGTGGAGACCATAAAACAAGTTTAATTGGGAGGTATATCTGTTACAGTGGCATGCACTTTAATTAGGAAATCTTTCTTTGCAGAATATGGAAATGTTGGCTGAGTCTCATTCAATGCAATCATAGAAGTCTCAGAGAAATTCCATATGTGTTATTCCTCAAACGTAACTGTTACTATATTGCATCACTGACTTTATCGCCTCAGTCAGTATATAGTCTGTGAGGGTTTATCCATCAGATATTCGTACTGATTTTTCCCAGAATCTCAGACATAAAGCAGAGGCACGTTCGACTGCAATAGGATTTAAAAAGTAAACTTAATTTGAAGCAAATGACAGTACATTGTAAACAGTAACATGGAAAGGCTTTTAAACCACGGGAATCTTTGTGGTGTAAGAGGAAATGCCACAAAATTACGGCATACCGGGTGCAATTCGTCAACAGCATAACAATACACATGGGTATCTAGTCTTTTTTACTTTATTATAGTAGTGTCACACACTGTTAGCATAGGTCCCCAAATAGACAGGCAGCTGCATCATGCATGCCAGAAAAAAATAACACCACAGGCACTAGTGGTGGCCGCAAAAATATGCAAGCAGCACTTCTTGCAGACTGTTGTAATAACAAAGGTTGTTACTAGATGTCCCTGCGGAGCAAGCACAGAACTTCCATATAGACTGCAATACCAAACGTTGTTCATAGAGGACGTTGCAGAAATTGCCATTTACAATCTCTGTATTTAGGTACAGTTCCACATTATTCTACTAGATGCCCCTTGGAACCAGGACAAAAAATGAATCTGCAAACTTGGAAACCATTCACGGTTTTACAGGCCTTTGACAGTTGCAAAAGCAAGACACCAGAAAAAGGCCAAGTTTATTGGCATGGGAAAAAAAATGGACATTGCAATTAAAACACTGCATTGAGAGTGTTCGGGCATGCATATATTATGCACCACTAAAGACAATTGTTTTCCTTGCCTTTCTATGATGTAACTTGAGCGAGTGCAATTATAGTTTAATTCATGAAACACTTTTAATTCAGTTTAAATTGGAATCTTTGATCGGATATTTCAATAACTGTAGCTGTGAGACGGTTGCAATGGGTGTAGTGGAGACCATAAAACAAAGTTAATTGGGAGGGATATCTGTTACAGTGGCATGCACTTTAATTAGGAAATCATTCTTTGCAGAATATGGAAAAGTTGGCTGAGTCTCTTTCAGTGCAATCGTAGAAGTCTCAGAGAAATTCCACATGTGTTATTCCTCAAACGTAACTGTTACTATATTGCATCACTGACTTTATCGCCTCAGTCAGTATATAGTCTGTGAGGGGTTGTTCATCAAATATTCGTACTGATTTTTCCCAGAATATCATAGGTAATGCAGAGGCACGTCCGACTGCAATAGGATTTAAAAAGTAAACTTAATTTGAAGCAAATGACAGTACTTTGTAAACAGTAACATGGAATGGCTTTTAAAACAAGGGAATCTTTGTGGTGTAAAAGGAAATGCCACAAAATTACGGCATACCGGGTGCAATACGTCAAACAGCATCACAATACACATGGGGGGATGATTCATGGAATCTGTTCCCCGAAAACCCGGGATTTGTACGCCATTCTGCCTGCAAATCCCCATTTGTTAAATTTTGATTTGTGAGCAGAATGGCACATAAATCCCTGTTTTTTGGCACACAAATTCCATAAATCAGTCCCATGGGTATCTAGTATTTTACCTTTACTGTAGTAGTGCCACACACTGTTAGCATAGGTGCCCATAGAAACAGGCAGCAGCATCATGCATGCCAGAACAAAATAATACCACAGACACTAGTGGTGGCTGCAAAAATATGCAAGCAGCACTTCTTGCAGACTGGTGTAATACCAAAGGTTGTTACTAGATGTCCCTGTGGAGCAAGCACAGAACTTCCATATAGACTGCAATACCAAACGTTCTTCATAGAGGGCATTTCAGAAATTGGCATTTACAATCTCTGTATATAGGTAAAGTTCCACATTCTTCTACTAGATGCCCCTTGGAACCAGAACAACAAATGAATCTACAAACTTGGAAACCATTCACGGTTTTACTGGCCTTTTATGTTGCAAAAGCAAGACACCAGAAAAAAGACCAAGTTTATTGGCATGGGAACTAAAACGGACATTGCAATTAAAACACTGTAGTGAGAGTGTTCGGGCATGCATATATGATGCACCACTAAAGACAAATGCTTTCCTTGCCTTTCTATGATGTAACTTGAGCGAGTGTGATTATAGTTTAATTCATGAAACACTTTTAATTCAGTTTAAATTGGAATCTTTGATCGGATATTTCAATAACTGTAGATTTGAGACGGTTGTAAGGGGTGTAGTGGAGACCATAAAACAAATTTAATTGGGAGGTATATCTGTTACAGTGGCATGCACTTTAATTAGGAAATTATTCTTTGCATAATATGGAAATGTTGGCTGAGTCTCTTTCAGTGCAATCATAGAAGTCTCAGAGAAATTCCATATGTGTTATTCCTCAAACTTAACTGTTACTATATTGCATCACTGACTTTACCGCCTCAGTCAGTATATAGTCTGTGAGGGTTTGTCCGTCAGATATTCGTACTGATTTTTCCCCGAATCTCAGATGTAAAGCAGAGGCACGTCTGACTGCAATAGGATTTAAAAAATAAACTTAATTTGAAGCAAATGACAGTACATTGTAAACAGTAACATGGAATGGCTTTTAAACCAAGGTAATCTTTGTGGTGAAAGAGCAAATGCCACAAACTTACCGCTTACCGGGTGCAATTTGTCAAACAGCATAACAATACACATGGGTATCTAGTTTTTTTTTACTTTACTATAGTAGTGCCACACACTGTTAACATAGGTCGCCATAGAGACAGGCAGCAACCTCATGCATGCCAGAACAAAATAATACCACAGACGTAAGTGGTGGCTGCAAAAATATGCAAGCAGCACTTCTTGCAGACTGGTGTAATACCAAAGGTTGTTACTAGATGTCCCTGTGGAGCAAGCACAGAACTTCCATATACACTGCAATACCAAACGTTGTTCATAGAGGACGTTGCAGAAATTGCCATTTACAATCTCTGTATTCCACATTCTTCTACTAAATGCCCCTTGGAACCAGGACAAAAAATGAATCTGCAAACTTGGAAACCATTCACGGTTTTACTGGCCTTTTTATGTTGCAAAAGCAAGACACCAGAAAAAAGACCAAGTTTATTGCCATGGGAACTAAAACGGACATTGCAATTAAAACACTGCAGTGAGAGTGTTCTGGCATGCATATATGATGCACAACTAAAGACAATTGTTTTCCTTGCCTTTCAATGATGTAACTTGAGAGAGTGTAATTATAGCTTAGTTCATGAAACACTTTAAATTCAGTTTAAATTGGAAACTTTGATCAGATATTTCAATAACTGTAGGTTTGAGACGGTTTTAAGGGATGCAGTGGAGACCATAAAACAAGTTTAATTGGGAGGTATATCTGTTACAGTGGCATGCACTTTAATTAGGAAATCTTTCTCTGCAGAATATGGAAATGTTGGCTGAGTCTTTTTCAATGCAATCATAGAAGTCTCAGAGAAATTCCATATGTGTTATTCCTCAAACGTAACTGTTACTATATTGCATCACTGACTTTATCGCCTCAGTCAGTATATAGTCTGTGAGGGTTTGTCCATCAGATATTCGTACTGATTTTTCACAGAATCTCAGACGTAAAGCAGTGGCACGTCCGACTGCAATAGGATTTAAAAAGTAAACTTAATTTGAAGCAAATGACAGTACATTGTAAACAGTAACATGGAATGGCTTTTAAACCACGGGAATCTTTGTGGTGTAAGAGGAAATGCCACAAAATTACGGCATACCGGGTGCAATTTGTCAACTGCATAACAATACACATGGGTATCTAGTCTTTTTTACTTTATTATAGTAGTGTCACACACTGTTAGCATAGGTCCCCAAAGAGACAGGTAGCAGCATCATGCATGCCAGAAAGAAATAACCCCACAGACACTAGTGGTGGCCGCAGAAATATGCAAGCAGCACTTCTTGCAGACTGTTGTAATAACAAAGGTTGTTACTAGATGTCCCTGCGGAGCAAGCACAGAACTTCCATATACACTGCAATACCAAACGTTGTTCATAGAGGACGTTGCAGAAATTGCCATTTACAATCTCTGTATATAGGTACAGTTCCACATTATTCTACTAGATGCCCCTTGGAACCAGGACAAAAAATGAATCTGCAAACTTGGAAACCATTCACGGTTTTACAGGCCTTTGACAGTTGCAAAAGCAAGACACCAGAAAAAAGGCCAAGTTTATTGGCATGGGAAATAAAATGGACATTGCAATTAAGGGGCCGATTCATGGAACAAACGTGCGCCGAAAATCTACGCGCAAGCAGTCGCAAGCAGGCGCAAGCAGGCGCAAGCGGAAAAAAACAGGCGCACGCGCACGCGTGCGATTCACGGAAGTCCCTGCGCGTGTTTACCGCGGGATGTGCGCCAAACCCGTGCATGGCGCACAAGTCACTGCAACATCGCGAAAGGCGTGCGCGACGCGCACAGTGAAAGCGCACAACCTCAGCGCACACACCAGAAAGTGGGCAGGACATGGGGCGTAACGCGCGGAATGGGGAACAACACGCGAAAATAAGGGCGTAACTGGGGATGTACTGCAGGGAAGCAGACGGAACGCCCACACGCACTCGAACCACACGTATTCATGGAATCGAATAGGGCAAAGCCATGCACAGCCAAAGACACGCACAAGCTGAAACACGGCCGCCACACGAAGGCAGGCGGTAGAGTCCCAGCGCATCAAAAAAGTGGCGTGCGGGAAGTTAAATACGCGATTGAGCGGGGTACGTGGATTTCAGGGGTGCGCGAGAAATTCTACACGTGATTGGCCTGGGTACGTGTATTACAGGGGTGCGCGAGAAAATCTACACGCGATTGGCCTGGCTACGTGGATTCCAGGGGTGCGCGAGAAATTCTACACGTGATTGGCCTGGGTACGTGTATTACCAGGGTGCGCGAGAAAATCTACACGCGATTGGCCTGGGTACGTGGATTTCAGGGGTGCGCGAGAAATGCTACACGCGATTGGCCTGGGTACATGTATTACAGGGGTGCGCGAGAAAATCTACACGCGATTGGCCTGGGTACGTGGATTACAGGGGTGCGCGAGAAAATCTACACGCGATTGGCCTGGGTACGTGTATTACAGGGGTGCGCGAGAAATCCTACACGCGATTGGGCCTGTGCGAGTGGGGCAGTGTATTACGTGGGTGTGCGGGAAGTTGAAGAGGTGAATTGCCAGTGTGGGTCCTCCCAGGTCTCCCCTCTACCCCCTCCACGACCTCTGCAGGCAGCCCACACCACAGGGGACTACCCTGCACCCCTGTCATGTCCCGCAGGCAGCCCATCCACCATGGGCATGCCCCCCAGCCAAGCCACATGTCCCCTTGCACCCCCACCCCCCAGCACTGTGGGGCACCTGCCAGCAGGCCCCCAACCATGTCCCACTCATGTCCCCTTGCACCCCCACCCCCCAGCAGGCCCCCACTCATGTCCCCTTGCACCCCCACCCCCCAGCACTGTGGGGCACCTGCCAGCAGGCCCCCAACCATGTCCCACTCATGTCCCCTTCCACCCCCACCCCCCAGCACTGTGGGGCACCTGCCAGCAGGCCCCCAACCATGTCCCCTTGCACCCCCACCCCCCAGCAGGCCCCCACTCATGTCCTCCTTGCACCCCCACCCCCCAGCACTGTGGGGCACCTGCCAGCAGGCCCCCAACCATGTCCCACTCATGTCCCCTTGCACCCCCACCCCCCAGCACTGTGGGGCACCTGCCAGCAGGCCCCCAACCATGTCCCCTTGCACCCCCACCCCCCAGCAGGCCCCCACTCATGTCCCCCTGCACCCCCACCCCCAGCACTGTGGGGCACCTGCCAGCAGGCCCCCAACCATGTCCCCTTGCACCCCCACCCCCCAGCAGGCCCCCACTCATGTCCCCCTGCACCCCCACCCCCAGCACTGTGGGGCACCTGCCAGCAGGCCCCCAACCATGTCCCCTTGCACCCCCAACCCCCAGCAGGCCCCCACTCATGTCCCCTTGCACCCCAACCCCCCAGCACTGTGGGGCACCTGCCAGCAGGCCCCCAACCATGTCCCACTCATGTCCCCTTGCACCCCCAGCAGGCCCCCACTCATGTCCCCTTGCACCCCCACCCCCCAGCACTGTGGGGCACCTGCCAGCAGGCCCCCAACCATGTCCCCTTGCACCCCCACCCCCCAGCAGGCCCCCACTCATGTCCCCCTTGCACCCCCACCCCCCAGCACTGTGGGGCACCTGCCAGCAGGCCCCCAACCATGTCCCACTCATGTCCCCTTACACCCCCAGCAGGCCCCCACTCATGTCCCCTTGCACCCCCACCCCCCAGCACTGTGGGGCACCTGCCAGCAGGCCCTCAACCATGTCCCACTCATGTCCCCTTGCACCCCCACCCCCCAGCAGGCCCCCACTCATGTCCCCTTGCACCCCCACCCCCCAGCACTGTGGGGCACCTGCCAGCAGGCCCCCCAACCATGTCCCCTTGCACCCCCACCCCCCTGCAGGCCCCCACTCATGTCCCCTTGCACCCCCACCCTCCAGCACTGTGGGGCACCTGCCAGCAGGCCCCCAACCATGTCCCACTCATGTCCCCTTGCACCCCCAGCAGGCCCCCACTCATGTCCCCTTGCACCCCCACCCCCCAGCACTGTGGGGCACCTGCCAGCAGGCCCCCAACCATGTCCCACTCATGTCCCCTTGCACCCCCACCCCCCAGCAGGCCCCCACTCATGTCCCCTTGCACCCCCACCCCCCAGCACTGTGGGGCACCTGCCAGCTGGCCCCCAACCATGTCCCCTTGCACCCCCACCCCCCTGCAGGCCCCCACTCATGTCCCCTTGCACCCCCACCCCCCAGCACTGTGGGGCACCTGCCAGCAGGCCCCCAACCATGTCCCACTCATGTCCCCTTGCACCCCCAGCAGGCCCCCACTCATGTCCCCCTGCACCCCCACCCCCCAGCACTGTGGGGCACCTGCCAGCAGGCCCCCAACCATGTCCCACTCATGTCCCCTTGCACCCCCACCCCCCAGCAGGCCCCCACTCATGTCCCCCTGCACCCCCACCCCCCAGCACTGTGGGGCACCTGCCAGCAGGCCCCCAACCATGTCCCACTCATGTCCACTTGCACCCCCACACCCCCCTGCAGGCCCCCACTCATGTCCCCCTGCCCCCAGGTCCTGACGAAACGCAATCATGGCAGTAATGGGCAGCATACCCAGCACAAACACCCAGCCAAGGATTGCATCCACCCACATAGTAGATGCAATTACATGATACAACCCCAATGGCAAGTATGTAAATGAACACATGTCCCTCACACACACATACACAATGGGTGCAAGTGAATGTCAAAACCCATATCATGACATGCATGAAACCAATGAGAAAATACCACAAATGTAAGTAATAAATATATGTATTAAAGATGAAAATGAAGTAAAGAAATAAAACACACAACAATGGGGATGACAAAACAAATGGTCCATGTCCGAGAACAAATAGAAAAAATCAAAAAACAAAGGAATCCAAAAACTAATGTAGTCCAAAGCAAAATAATGGGGGGAAAAATAAGGAAAAACCATTGCCTCATGGTGAACACAAATATAAATCCAACAAATTTTTTCCAAACATCAAACTATGTACAAGAATATCCCAGGGTCCATGAGCCCAACACCATAAATTAAACCTACTACTACTAACTAATAATAAAAATATATACAGAAAAGTGGCCATTGTCCGAGCGGTCCAAAAAAAACTTAAAAAATAAAGGAAACCTAACACTAACTAACTAAAGAACTATATACAATGGCAGCGGGCAAGTCCTGCGGCTCACTCTGTGATGTTGCCGGCCAGGGCATCCTCGAACTCCATGTTGATGTCCCGGAGGCGGGACTCTGTCCTGGCCCCGAGGTCTCGCAGGGACAACCCCGTGTCCACCTCAAACTCCCTGCGAGCTTCCTCGAGGCACTCAGCCCGCCTCAACGCCCGACGCATGGAGAACTCCGCCCTGACCATGGTGAGCCGCTCCTCTTCCGCCCGCTGCCGCTCCGCACCTATCTGCTGGACCAACTGTTCCCACACGGAAGACACTGCCATCCCAGGGTTCTCCTGCCCTCCGGCCGATGCCTGCCCCTCTGATCTTGATGGCCCCGAGCCATGATGCCTCCCACGTCGAGCCTGCTGCTGCCTCCGACGCCACTGCCTCTGCCAGCACGACGGCATCCAGGCTGATGGAATCCACCGATGCCGTCGTGCACGTGCCCTGCCAGATGATGCCGGCACATCCTCCATCTGCAGGGGGACAGTTGCTGGTGTGTCCACCCCTGCTGGACCTTCGACTCCCGACTGTGGCAGGGATGGGGTCCCCACCGAGCTGGCTGCGTTGGTCGGGGCAGGTCCACAGGGGGCCCTGGTGGCATCTGGGCCGGAAGAAGGCATGGAGCACGACTGGCGCATAGCCTCCACAGAGGAGGAGAGGGTCGCCAGAAGGCCACACACATGTAGGAAACCCCCGACCATGGCGGCTCCCAAATGGTTCACGTACGCACGGTGCTCTTCGTGATGATGTGCATGCTCCTCCCGGGAAGCATGCACCTCATCACGAATGCCAGCCGTGCGCAACGCGACACCAATCAGGACCCTCTCCACACGGCCAGGGGTCCCCTCGTCCGCAGGTAGAGGAGTGTCAGATGACATGGACATCTCCCCTACCTGCGGACGGGCCTGGGATGGGGCATCCCTGCTGGTGCATGGTGGTGCAGTCACAGTGTCAGGGACAGTGACATGCACAGGCACCTCCACGGCGACCTGTGCTGCCTCCTGCCCCTGGCCCTGGACTGCACCAGCGGGGATGCCCCCACCAGGCCCCATGTGTGGCTCAGTAGCGGCCTCCTCCCCCTCTGTGGAAACCACCAACCTGGATGTCTCCACGCCGTCTTCCGCCGGTGCAAGCCCATGTGGGGGCTCACCCACCCCTTCCGCTGCAGCCGTGGTGGCATCCCCGCCGCTCTGCTCCACAGCGCCTTCTCCGCCCTCTTCTTCACTTGCCACTGTGTAGAGGGAGACATAGAACACAAGCATCAGGGTACTGTACAATGGTCCCCTAGACAGGAAGCAACAGCAGATGAGTGGCACTGTCATACATCACTTCCATCATGTCCCTCCACAACACATGGGTCAGTGCAGGCAAAACACATACAGTAACAGGCATGGCGCATGCCATGGACATTGGCATACATGACCAAGGGACTCATGATTCATTCAATGTTGGTTTTAAACTCACATGCATCATGGGTCTTGCCATCACATGCACACACCTCACCGTAGTTCCATCCATCTGGCCTCGTACACCACAGACGCAGTGGATACAAGGATGACTAGGCTGCATCAGTGAATCTGAACATTGTCACAGACATGTGTCATGCATCCATGGCAGTTACAAGTCACAGACACGCAGTTCAGACACACACACATGGGCACCATACGTGTACATGGGACCAGCACCCATCCCTCACCCCCACCCATGTCCAGGAATAGAGACTGCCATGCTTCCATGTGTCCATTCCGCACAGAGCCCCCCATGTTGCAATAGAACACATGCACCAACCATGTGGTTCACACATCACTGTACTCACATGCCTGACCATGATGTCCCTGCACACACACATACGTACATGGCCTATGTCACACATACAGGCAGGTATCAGACAACCAGCACACTGCAACATGCCCTGTCTCACACAGTAATGCTTGGCCACTTACCGGCCAACTCCAGATGGGTCTGCCTCCGAAGGATCTGGGCGTGGAGCGCTGGGTCTACGCGTTCCAGGACCCTCATCTGGATGTCACTCAGGCGTGCCCGGCCCCCCTCCGCGAGGCGCCGGGCCTTATTGAGGGTCCTGGACCTCAAGTCCTCCCAGCGCTTCTTGATGTGCTTGATGTCGCGGGTTGCCACCCCCTCCGCGTTGATGGCAACCACTACATCGTCCCAGATCCTCTCCCGTCCTTCCTTGTTGGCGCGTGGTCTTCCGAAGAGGGCATCATAATGCCCCAGGACATGCTCCACCAGGACACCAACTTCCTTCTCACTGAAGCTGGTGGCCCTCTGCCTCTCTGGCTGGGGGTCGCCACTGGTCTCAGATGGTGCTTGCCCCGACATGGCGACCCCCGAGGCAGGTGTGGGTGGGCAACTGGGTCCTGGGGCTGGGCTGTGGAGCGATGGTATCCCAGTCGGGAGTCTACTGTTCCAGCAGGGGTCGACACAGCAACTGGACCCCTGCAGATGGCTGATGTGCAGGCACCAAATGGCAGGGCACGGTGGCAGCAGGCAGGCAGGCAGGCAGGCAGCAGCAGATGGCACGTGGGAGGCTGCTCGGGGCACTGGGGGGCAGTGATTCGGCCTTCTGGGCAGGAGCGTGGTCTTCCGTGTGTATTCGCGTGGCCAGCTTGATACGGAGTGATTTGGCACGTGAAAAATCTGCACGTCAGCGTGTAATTCGAGGAAAGGCCCGTAACGCGTAAGCGCGTCTGCACGCATACGCATTTTCATTGGACCAAAGGCCCTCAGCGCGTGAGCGCGTCTGTGACGTGTCGTGCGAGGGTGTATCCCTCATTGCATGTGATGACAGAACACACGTGGATTTCAACCAATCGCGTGTGAAAGTTCCCGCCACCCCGGAACACATGTACCCAGGCTAATCGCGTGTGGAACTACCCGCACACCCGGAAAAACACGTACCCAGGCTAATCGCGTGTGGAAAACTGCACGTCCGCGTGTAATGCGCGTAATCGCGCGTGAAAAACTGCACGTCCGCGTGTAATGGGCGTAATCGCGCATGAAAAACTGTACGTCCGCATGTGACGTGACACGCGCGTGCGTTTCCCTCAGCACGGGTTAAAGGTGAGCGGGCCCAGCAGTTCGCTGTACGTGCCTTCCGTGGAGACCGACGTGTGTTGCTGCTTCCAGTTGTTTCGCGCGCCATCTACTTCACAGCTCTCAAGGACGTATCTCTTCTTTTGGCGGGGGTATTGGCTACGTGTGTTTTTCTGCATCGCGCTAGTCAGACGGTGAGTCGCAAACGCTCCTTTTCCCCCTGCGGGTGCCCCTGTGTATTGCACCCATTTTCGATGTCATCGTAGCCTGTGTGTCCCACGCGTACGCGTTATTCGTGTTACTGGGTGCCACCGCGTACTGCGGGAGGTCAAATCCACGCACGTAGGCTGCAGGGTTGCGTGCACGGTTTTACTGCAGTTTTGGGGTGCCTGAGCGTTGCGTGACCCGTCACCACATCACCGGGGTCACATACAGCCTTGCAGGTGCAGGGGGGCTGTTAACATCTTGCTTCCCACCCCCTTCACCCCAATTGCCCAGGACAATTGTGGTGTACACCTCCCATTGGCACCACTCCATCTGTGCCAGCACTATTACATCTGTGCCATGGTTGGGAGGCCACCAAAGGTGAGGGGCGCCTCAGCTGGGCGTACTCCTCGTGGCGGGCGTGGTCGGGGACGTGGCCGTGGTGACCAGGGAGTAGGGGGACTCCAGGGTGTCCAGGGCAGCCACAGAGGGGGAAGAGGCAGGGGTGCGCCACTTGAGCACAATGTTGTGCCATGTGTCGGTGCAGCCATGCCACCACCCCCTGTGGTTCTGGGGGATGCAGCTCCTGCATCTGGCACTGGCACCCGTATGACCCAGCAGTCCGTTCCATCGACTGCCACGGGCCCAAGGGTAGCGGTAGCTGCAGGTGCAGCTGTGGACACCGCCACCCAGGCTCAGGGTCTGCCAGCGCAGGCTGCGTTGGCACTTGAAGAGCCCTTGGTAGATCTCCAACAGGCCAGGGGGGAAACCATAGGGGCACGCCGGGCTGCTCAGACCAAGACACGTGTCCCTGGGGCAGTCATGTCATCTGCTGCCCCGATCAGCCGGGTGTTGGCAAGTGCAGGGGCAGATGCACCCAACAGCACCCTGGTTGTGAGTCTGCCAACCAGGACCGTTGCGGTCAATGACCCTGCCACAGCTGATGTTGCTGCGCAGGGTCCATTAGTGGGCACCCAGCTGCCACTGACACAAGTCAGGCCTTTGGTCATCCCTCCACCTGCCACTCCCTCGGCTCAATCCACCGAACCCACTGGCCATACTGGTCAGGGCGGCATTAGCCAGCCAGGGTCTGCGCCACAGTCCAAGAGGAGGAAGGTTGCACCTGCAGCACAGGCTGGGACCCCACACACAGCCACGACCTCCTGCACGTCGAGGAAGAAGCCTTTCTGTAAGCAGGAACTGGACTTCCTCGTGGACTACGTGCGGGGAAACAGCCGTGACATGCTAGTGGGTGCCAATAGTCAGACTACGGCTGCCCAACGTGACACCCACTGGAAGCATGTTGCGGAACATGTCAGTTCATTCGGCCATGAGGTGCGCAGGGCGCAGGAGTGCAAAAAGCGCTGGAATGACATCAAGCGCAGCACTAAGGCTAAGTGTGCCTCAAATTACAACTTGACTCTGGTGACTGGCGGTGGGCCTGCACCAGAAGAGGAAGAACTCACTCCGCATGAGGCTCTCGTTGCGGATTTCATACCACCAGAATTGGTCGAAGGTGTGGGAGAGATGCTGGACTTTGATGCCCAGTCCAGTGAGTGTTGAAGCGTAGTTGTTGAGGACGTGTGTGTTTCACTTGTGGGATGTGTTGTGCATGATTGCTGCTACATGTGACGTGTACATGGTTCTGATGTGTAAGTAATGCAATGCTACCGTCATGCATGTCTCCTCTGCCTGCATGCGGGACTCCATGTGGGCATGCTCCCTTGCCCCTCCTCCGCCACTCTGCACCCCAGTTCCACCTTTGCACTGGTCTGCTACATTCTTGCCAATGTGTAGTTTCTTGTTCATGTGTCCTGTGTAGATGCTAACTTCCAGCTTAGAAACTGCCAGACATATGCCGTGTGGTACAGCCTTAGTACTCGATGCAGGGTATCCCACTTGTACTGTGCATGGGTCAGATGTCCCGCAGGGACATGAGTGCCCATTCATGCTCCATGTGCATTGCACGCATGCCCCTATGTGTCCTTGACTGGATGATCACTGTAATATGAGTCCTTGGTTACATACATTGCCTGCCATATTATCGGCCTCCCCATGTCAACTGTGGCTCAGTCCTGCGTTGCACACATGTTTAGGCAATGACAATCTGTGTGGCTCACAGGCCTCAGCCTGTTCAATGGCCAATGACTCTGTCCAACTCTTGTCGTGTCTTCTTCACACGTGGCTGGCCTCCGGATCTTCCATCATGTGTCCTGCCCACTGTCCCAGCATCATTAGCAGTGTTGTAATTTGATTCACATTAAGCTGTTGATGCCAGTCAACACTGCTTGTCAATACACAGGTGTATGGGCAGCCTTTTGATACCATGCTAGGCATCCCTGCTTTGGTACTGGGGTGGAGGGGTGCTTGGCTGCTAGACATGGTACACATTGAATACACAATGCACGTGATGTCTGAATTTGACATTGCACTGCCTTCACATTTCCTGGCACACACCATGGAGTGCTTGTACATGTAGGTAGTGAGTGGCGTACACATTTTCAGCACTGCATAGACCCACTTCCATGCAAACTGCCACCTTTCAACAGGTCTGATCACAGTGGCTATTCAAAGTAGACCCAGCATGCATGCCAGGTCATATGTTGTGTGTCACATGTCTGCCGGATGCCTTTGCTGTCGGTGTGTGTGTGTTGTGTGCTTCTGACATGTGTAGTGACCTTTTCCTCTCTATTTTTCAGGTGATGACGCAATGGATGCAGAGGATGGTGTTGTCATGCCAGACACAGGGTTGGTAAGACCACATCAACCCGGCACTAGTGGGGGTCGTGGGGTGGTAGGCCACGAAAACCCCCAAGTGCTGCAGTCCATCCTGTCTCTGGCTGCCTATGAGTCCAGCCTTGATGACGACTCTGACATCCATGTTGAGTTGGATGACCAAAAGTCCATGTGTCAGGGGTGAGTGATTCTGATGTGGACACTCCTCTGTCTGCGACACCTGCACTGAGGGATCAGACAGTCTTGGTTCCTCCGCCCGTGGTGGATCGGGACGCAGGGTCACCCTCCACACCAGTCACTGATGTGCCTGGGACATCACGTCGACGGGGGCATGTAGTCGTGCAGCCGCAGGCGGTGCCAACACAGCGAGGACCTCCGGTCCTTGGGTCCCGCAGGGGTCAAGCCCGGCAACGCGGTCGCCGCGCGCAACCGCTGTATACTGAGTGGGAGCAAGACATGACTGCCAATTCCGAACGGCAGGGGGCAGCAATGGAGAACATCGCTGACAGCATGGAGCGTGTGGCCCGATCTGTGCTCCCCCCTGCTAGGCAGGTGCTTCTCCAGCAGCAGGCGGCACGGTCCACGGCCCGCTCGCTCAGGCTGGGCATGGCGGCCTCAGACAGGGCACGCCAGGCTGAAATGTCGTCTCTGCGTCAAGCAATTGCTGCTCATGCAGAGGCGCACATGGATGCCCTGAGGGAGGAGTATGCCTCCCTCAGATCCACTCTGGGTGTCCTTATGATGTCCCAGAGGCAGCAGGCAGAGGAGAGGTTTGCACAGCTTGAGCGCACCATCTCGGCTGAGCTACAGGCTTGCCGGGAGGTGCAGCGGTTGTCCAGCCAGGCCTTGCAGGAGGATCTCCGTGTTACACGTGCTACCTTGCAAGAGGAAGCACGTGTATCACGTGAGGTTCTGCATGCAGACCTATGTAACATCACCACACAGAACCAGGCTCACCTGTCCGGCAGACTTGCTGCCGACGAGGGGCAAGCTGCGGCTAGGCATGGCCAGGCTACTGTGCCACGTCCTCCTTTCCAGGATGAGCCAGACTCGGACGACCATCTATCTCCCACATAGGTCGTGCTGTGCAGGCGTTGAGCCCATGGAGGTATTTTTTTTTGGCTCAGCATCATCGCATGTGGATGTTGAGCAGCACCCTGTACCTCCCCCCTCCTGGGTGCCTCCCCTCCCCCCCGGGTCGTATGTGGCCATTTTTGATTTTTCTTTTAGTTTAGTTAGTTAAGTTTCTGTTTGATAGTTAGTTTAAATAGGTAATGTAGGTTTTCCATAGTTAGTGTAATTAGTTAATAGTTGAGTTAGTTTAAAATTTGTAGTCTATTGTGCTTTCATGTGACAGTGCGGTGCCTTGTGGTTTTTGAAGGCATCCACTGTCTGTTCCAGCTGGGCCCTTCATGGTTGTCTTGTGTATGTGTTTGCTGCTTGGGTTCCTTGACTCACATATGCCACTCCTGCCTCCCTTATCCATGGGCTCGCACGGATGGTTCGGTGTTACAGAATTTTACACAAGGGCTTTGGACTGTCATATCTGTGGCATGTCTGGTGCTTTGTGACTTGTGTTGACACCCCTAGTGGGGATGATTTAGGTGTAATTGTCCACTGTTCAGCTTTTGCTAGATGGGGTGTGTCATGATTAATGTGGACATTGATTGCTATGCATTGTGTATTATGTCTCATATCTTTCCTGTACACGTGCCTGTTGCAATTCATGCTGTAGATAGTGTTCCACACTTTGGAAGTCAAAGACGGACTGATGGTGTGATTTGTGATGTGACTCTCTGACATGGTCAAGTAATGAGATGCCTGATGAGACACACACAGATCACTTTGATGCATTAATCATTTGTTTCATGCACTTTCTGCAGGGGGATGAGGCACCAGAGCACCTTTGCCAGCAGACATGGCCCATTGGACGACCGAATTCCTGACCCGTTTGTTGGTGCCCACATGCACATGTGTGCACGAGCAGAGCCACAGTGATTGCAGACCCACATCCTAGAACTGCTGACATGTTCCAAGGAACTCCAGGCAAGGTGAGCATCACAGGGGGGCCACGACACAGCAAAGCTTGCACCAGGCGAGTTGCACATGCAGGCTTAGTCACAGCACTGAGGGTGAGCTTAGATGAATATTGGTGTTGAAGCACACAATGCAGCTCAGATGTGTTTGTGGACTGATGGCTGTTGATAGTAGGGTTGTCTGGGACACATGCAGGGGCAGTGGCACATACCCTGCGGTACACCAAGGTTCATTGAGGCACTTGTATCAACCATGTAGCCTTCCGAGACATGGAAAGGGGCAGCTCACAGGGACATCCAGCAAGGGACATACTTGGGTGCAGTGCATGTCTATTCCACGTACTTCATGATAAATGCACTGCCAACTTTGTTTTGGTCATGGTGGTACGCAACTTGCTCTGTAGTCATGGCTTGCCATATGGGTCTGTCTGCTTACCCAGGGAACATTGCATGTTGTGTGAATTGTGACACATTGGTGTTCCATTTGCCACGCACCCACCAGCGCCTGACTTACTGCATTGACTGTGTATGACCTGTCACAGGGGTGATGTTATATATGGGTACGAAGCATCGAGCACTGATTGTCTGTTTGTAGAGTAGTTTGTTGCTATGGGGCATGTTTTGTGTTGTGTTTTCGTGTAATTGGCACATACAGGTTGTTGACTGTGTCTCTCTTTGCAGCATTGCAGTGCTCCTGTAACCGGCCCTGAGAGTGCGCAGGCAGGAGGCCAGCACTCAAAACCAGAGCTAAGTGTCTTGTTGTTTTCCTTACAAACTGCCCTGCATAGGCTTGCTGGGGAGTGTACTGATGCACGGATGTATGTGTGGTCCTATTTGGTATGTTTTTTTCCCTAATCACCCGTGATCCTATGCAATTATGAAACCTGTACCCTCTACCCGGTGTTCCTGCTTCCCGTGCCTATCCAAGCAACGTTCCCTGACCCTCTTTCCCCACTGGGGTTGCGGATGCCTGTGTAAACCCCGAACTTGCAGGCGCCAAAACCCTAGAGGGGGTGGTTGGTTCGTACCACTCCTGAGCCTGGACTACAGAAGGCCATGACAATGATGTCCAAGTTTGTTTGGATTGTGTATGTGTTCATGCAGGTTGTACATTTTCGTGCATTCCCTAGTTTCATGTGTCATTCCTCCTCCCCTCACCTGCCACTCATTCCAGTCATCCAGTGTGTCTACACCTGTCCCGACTGCATATCCCTGAACCTCATTCCCCACCATGATCTCAGGGGCCTGTGTGAGTTTGACCTTGCAGGCACCCGGGACATGGTGTGGGTGGTTGTTTCATGAGACTCCCGCGCCTGTACAGGGGACCTGTGACAGTACACATCCATTCATGGTGCATCATCCTATGTCATGTACCACACATGTCTCACATCCTGTCGTGACATTGTTCTGCTGTGATACCTTGGTTGTTGCATCATTGTGGTCGTACTTGGCATTTGTGAGGTACTGCTACGTCAAGTCAACTACTGGAGGGTGTTTGGGTTCGTTTTCATGCCTTGGATTTAGTGATTTTGGAAATGAGTGTGGATTCTGAGGGTTCAGGCATCTTTTTACACACAAGGTGGGAGATGGACACGAAGGGTAAAGGTGATCCTGTGGCCAGGTGGAAATGAGGGTTGGAGGCTCCATGACCCAGGTGCAGTTGTTCAGCGGGTCATGGTCATTTGCGCGGGAGGGGGGGGTTGTTGTTGATAGTTGCATTGCCCTGCAGTGTGATGGGAACTCTGACATTGTAATGTTGTTGTCCTATGTACATGTTGTGTTCTGCTGATCAATGCCTGTTCATGTGTTGTGTTTTTCTTTCAGGTGCGAGGGGATAGTTGTGGTTTGACATGCTGGGGTGTACACATGGTGGATGTTCACATGTGATGTGTAGGGAACACTGATGGTCACTTGAGTGCACATGCATATGTGGAGTGCATGTCCCTGCAGAACCACACACTTGCACTCGGATGCACTCCATGTACTCCCACCCTTGCATATCCACGTGTACACTGTTTGCCTTCTAGTGCCCACTGTGTCCCGGTAGCACATGTTCTGTGACCGATTATGGTTCCAGTACATGCCAAATTTGATGTTTGATGTAGTCTGTCACTTAGATGTGATGCTCAGGGTGTGCATCACACGCAATGGCTGTTCACTGTGCTGTGCGCTGAGCAGTGTGATGCAGGAGTGGGACACTGCACACATGAGCTGCAGTGTTGATTTTGCAATGCATAATGTGCATATAGACAGGCATTCATTGCGATGTTACGTCTACGACTGTTGCAATGCATTTGGAAACAACTTATTTTGGGTGGGACATTTTGTTGGTCTGTCATTTCATCTGATTCCGGGTCAGGCATCATTGTCCGATGCCACTGAACATTTAGGACATGGCAATGTGTACCTTATTGTTACTGCGTCAGTGTATGGGTATTGCTTGCCATGTCATGTTGATGTTTGGGAGGGTTTGAGTGACATGACAGTGATGGCCATGGCCTGTTTTGCAGGTGTGTGTGATGCACACCTTGCATGTCCAGGTCATCCGCTTCTCAGAGCAACTAGCTGGGGGTAGGTTTCTCTCCGCAGCAGGGCCTTCCCCCTGGAACAGACTTCCTGCCTGACTTGAACTTGAGGGGAACCATCTCCAGTTCTGGAAGCACCTCAAGACCTTCCTCTTTGCTTCTGCTTACTCTCTGCCTCTCCCTTGCAGAATTCTTCACTGGAACTGCACAGGAGCTGCTACTGGGACACTCTCACCAACCTCGGTCCCTGGCCCAGCCACTGTCCACTTGCACTGCCACCCTGGCAACCCCTGCACTGCAGTACTGTCTCTCTATCCCTACAGCCCTCCCTTCCCAGCACTTGTCTGCACTTATCTTTGCAGTTGCCACCAGGCGACCTATGTATTATTCTTTTGGCCTACTTCCCCTGTACTGGACTCCCCCCCACCCTTCCCCTTGCACTTTTCCCTTCCCCCTACCCCTGCACTTGCACAATCTCAATGACACCTGGCCTAGTAGTACCGTTCTCTGTGTTCCCTTGTTCCCCCCCCCTGCCTCATTGCGCCTTGGAATACTTGTGTATGGCCCATGTCATGTCACATGTCATATGTGTGCATTTTGGTTGCACAGGATAGCTTGTGTTTAAGTAGCTAGGGATGCAGACGATGTGGCACTTCCATGGCAACTATCTCAGGGTGGTAGGGTTGTGACAGTTGACTGTCACTTTGTCATCATCGATTGTCACCTGGTATGTGCCAGGCCTGTGTGCACTCCGCAGGGGTGGGAGTTTAGGTGAAAAATGTGGCCACAAGCTGGGTCCGGGCTTCCTCGCCACGTGCCCTGTCCCCTCCCATGGGCAGCGCCTGTGCCTGTGGTTGGGGATGTGGGGGCACCACCATGTCCACCGGGACGCCCTGCCGTGTTGCAACATTGTGCAGGACACATGCTGCCACAATGATCCTGCACACTACTGGTGGTGCATAGAGTAGTTGCCCACCAGAGCGGCCAAGGGAGCGGAAACGTGACTTGAGCACTCCGAATGTGCGCTCCACTATGCCCCTGGTTGCAATATGGGCGGCGTTGTATCTTACCTGGGGTGGTGTGGTGGGGTTCCGGATTGGCGTCATCATGTGGTTGCTCAGAGGGTAGGCACTGTCCCCTGGGGAGGTGATAATAATTGAGATTATTAGGGTTGGGATATTTGTCTGTGTGTGACTTGCATGCATCTGCAAGGGCATTTGTACTGACCTAGGAGCCATGTGTCACCATGCTGCCCAGCTTCCAGGGCCCGGCTCAGGGCGGACATTCTGTATATGAAACTGTCATGGGTGGAGCCAGGGTAGTTTGCATAGACAGAGGTGATGATTCCCTTTGCATCGCATACCACCTGTACATTGATGGAATGCCAGTGCTTGCGGTTTCGGTAGATGTGCTCAGTGGCCCTAGGTGGACGTAGGGCCACATGGGTGCAATCTATGGCACCGAGCACTTTGGGGAAGTGTGCCACCCTGAAAAAATCCAGGACAACGGCCTGCCTTTCTGCGGGTGTTCTGGGCATGTATATGTGCCTGCGGACTGAGGGGCGCGCTGTCATGATTGCCAGTACCTGGTGTAGGCAGCGTGACTGCGTGGCCTGTGAGACCCCCCCACTATGGCAGTGGTCCGCTGAAACGACCCAGTGGCCAAAAAATGCAAGACATTGAGCAGCTTCTCCAAGGGGCTCAATGCTTGGGAGCAAAGGGTGGGGGATGTGAGGTCATCTTCCCACTCCCTGACCAGGTCTAGGATGATATGGGGTGGAAACCTATACCTGCCGTAGACCTGGTCGTCAGGCATCCCAAAAAGGCTTGTCCGTGGTGCAAAAATGCGTGCCCTGGCTATTCTCCTCCTCCTGCGGTGTCCCACAATCAGTGCAGCAACAAATGGGGCATTCATCGTCGCTGTATATACGCGTTTGTTGTTTGCGCGCACTTTTATGCTGTGCGCGGGCGCGGGACGCCTCCGTGTGGGCGGACTCGTTGGTTTCCCGTATTCGGGTGTCATCGCGTGTGATCGGAGGGGAGCGAGCGTACACGCGATTGGCCTGGGTATGTGTGTTTCGGGGTGCGCGGGTAGTTCCACACGCCATTGGCCTGGGTACGTGTGTTTCGGGGTGCGCGGGTAGTTCCACACGCCATTGGCCTGGGTACGTGTGTTTCGGGGTGCGCGGGTAGTTCCACACGCCATTGGCCTGGGTACGTGTGTTTCGGGGTGCGCGGGTAGTTCCACACGCCATTGGCCTGGGTACGTGTGTTTCGGGGTGCGCGGGTAGTTCCACATGCCATTGGCCTGGGTACGTGACGCCATTGGCCTGGGTACGTGTGTTCCGGGGTGCCGTGAACTTTCACACGCGATTGGTTGAAATCCACGTGTGTTCTGTCATCACGTGCAATGAGGGATACTCCCTCGCACGTCACGTCACAGACGCGCTCACGCGCTGAGGGCCTTTGGTCCAATGAAAATGCGTATGCGTGCAGACGCGCTTACGCGCTAAGGGCCTTTCCTCGAATTACACGCTGACGTGCAGAATTTTCACGTGCCAAATCACTCCGTATCAAGCTGGCCACGCGTAAGCACAGGGAAGACCACGCTCCTGCCCAGAAGGCCGAACTACTGCCCCCCAGAGCCCCGAGCACGCTCCCACCTGCCATCTGCTGCTGCCTGACTGCCTGCTTCCCACGTGCCCTGCCATTTGCTGCCTGCACATCAGCCAGGGGTGCTGTTGGTGTGACCACCCCTGCTGGAACCAAAGACTCCCGACTGGGATTCCATCGCTCCACAGCCCAGCCCCAGGACCCAGTTGCCCACCCACTCCTGCCTCTGGGGTTGTCATGTCGGGGCAAACTCCATCTGTGACCACTGACAACCCCCGGCCAGAGAGGGAGAGGGGCACCAGCTTCCGTGCCACCGAAGTTGGTGTCCTGGTGGAGCAAGTCCTGGGGCAGTATGATGCCCTCTTCGGAAGTTCCCGCGCCGACAAGGAAGGACGGACTCGGATCGGGACTGACATCGTGACTGCCATCAACGCGGAGGGGGTGGCAGTCCGCGACTTCCAACATGTCAAGAAGCGCTGGGAGGACTTCAGGTCCAGGACCCTGAACAAGGCCCGGCGCCTCTTGAAGGCAGCGGATGCCAAGGGGCGCCGGGGCCACTTGTCGGAGGAACAGATGAGGGTCCTGGAACACATATCCCCAGCGCTCCACGTCCAGGTCCTTGAGAGGCAGACCCGTCTGGAGTCGAGCGGTGAGTGTACATGCATCCTGATTGTGAGCAGTGCGTGTGGTGATTGTTCAGTAGTGTGCAGGTTGCACATCTGTTTGTATGGGGTCGAGTATGGGTGCGGGTGTACAGGTCCGTGGGGCTGACACATGCGAGGGCTGTAATGTGTGAGACATGGATGGTGCCTGTGTGTGTGGGCTTGCATGCCAAATGCAGTTGTGTGGGCACACAAGTTTGTATGAATGTGTATGTGAGTAGACATGTCCGTGATGTCACGCATGTATGTTGTTTTCAGCTGCATGTATCAGCGCTGTGTACATGTGCATGTGTGTGTATTTGACAAGGGTGCAACAGTGATGCAACATGGATGCATGTGACAGCGGTATGTGGAAGCCTGATGGGCAGATGTGACATGGATGCCCGTCTGAACACTGCGACACTTGCCAGAGGTGTACACATGCATGCAAGTGTGGTGGTGTGTGTACATGTGTGGTGCACTTCCTGTGTTGCATGTGATGTCTGGCTCACCTTTGGCTGCTCATGCTGTTGTATGTGTATGGATGGTGTTGGCAGTTGCGATATGGCTGTGGTATGGCTCGTGTGTGCGAGTTGTAATGACATGTGTGTTGGGGATCGTGATGACATGTCTGAGGTTTGCCAATGCCACTCATGTACAACTGTCATGTGTGTATGTGTCCATTGTACATTGCCCTGATGCGTGTGTTTTGTTTCTCCCTGTCTGCAGCGTCAACTGATGAAGAGGGCGGAGAAGGTGCTGTGGAGCACAGCAGCGGGGATCCCACCGCCAGCCGGAGACGCAAGGCCCGGCTCCCCTCCCATGTTGTCATCTCGTCGGGGAGTGAGGAGTCCGGTGCCGCGTCCCAGGCCGCAGCTGCTGGGGGGAGGTCCAAGAGGCGGAGGTTGCAGTTGGACTCCTCGGCAGCAGAAGGGGCAGCTGGGACCCCACAGGGCCCAACGGGGGAAGATGGCACAGAGTCATCCAGGTTGGTGGGGGGTTTGGTGGAGGAGGAGGCCGTGCAAGCACCAGAGACGGGGCCTGGGGGTGGGGATCCCACTGGTGCTAGTGGTGCAGTGCAGGACCAGGGACAGGAGGCAGCACAGGCCGCAGCGGAGGTGCCTGTGTGCAATCCTGTCCCTGATCCTGTCCCTGCATCATCTTGCACCAGCAGGGATGCCTATGTCCAGACCAGTTTTCAGGCAGGGGATGAGCTGACGTCAACTGGCCTTCCTCTGCCTGCGGACGTGGCTATCCAGGCCCGGGTTGAGCCTGTCCTGGCTGGTGTGGCGTTGCGTCAACGGGCCATGCGAGGTGACCTGCAGTCTTTTCATGAAGAGACTGCACGTCATCTCGAATGGCTCGTTGACCACGTCAGCCTGCTGGGACAGGTCACCCAGGCCGGATTCCTCCGTCTGATGGGGCTTGCCACGACCCCCTCCTCAGCTGGACCCCCTACGCGCCAGTCGTACTCTGTGCCATCTTCCCACCCATCAGTCACCTGGGTGCCCTGTGGAGCTGCCTCTGACGGTGTGGCCAGGCTGGTGGAGGAGGCATCCCTGCCACAGTCGGGAGTCGGACGTCCAGCAGGGGTGGCCACGTCAACGACTGCACCCCAGCCGGCGGAGGATGTGCAGGCAGCAGGAGGCAGTGCAGGGGCAGAGGCACAGCAGCAGCAGCACCATGGTGGGAGCCATGAAGGCTTGGGGCCTTCGACATCGGAGGGGCAGGCATCGGCCGGAGGGCAGGAGGACCCAGGACAAAAAGTGTCTTCCGTGTGGCAGCGGTTGGGCCACGCCATAGATGCGGAGCGGCAGCGGGCGGAAGAGGCACGGCTCTCAATGGTCAGGGCGGAGAACTCCATGCAGAGGGCCCTGAGGCGGGCCGAGTGCCTCGAGGCAATCTGCAGGGGTTTGGAGGTGGACACGTCGACGGCCCTGCGGACCCTCGGGGCCATGGAGGAGGACCGCCTCCGGGACATTGAGGAGGAGTTCGATGATGCCCTGGCCCGGCACATCCAGAAGTGAGCCGTGGAACTAGCCCGCTGCCCTTGTACATAGTTATGTAGGTAGTGTTAGGTTTCATTTTTGTTTTTGTTTCATTTGGACCTTTTGGACATTGGCCACATTTTTGTATATATTTTTTTTATTAGTTAGTGTAGTTAGATAGGTTTCCTTTATTTTGTTGGGATAATGGACCCTGGCTTCTTGCATTGTACATAGCTGTAGACTTGTACATACTTTCTTTTTTAACATTCTCCATGGATCAATGGCTTTTATTTTTATTTCCCATTGGATTTTGTTTTGTGGACATTGACTTTGTACAACATTACTTTGGATTTCAATATATTTTTTTTTTTTAATTTTGAACGGACATGCTTCTTTTCATTTTTTTACATTCACATTTCTGTTTCTTCATTTTTGATTCTATTCATGTTTCCTTTAATACATTATTTTTTTGTTGAACTTCAATGTGTGGTATCTCATTGTTTTCATGCATTTCATGTTCTGTGTTTTGAGATTCACTGACACCCATTGGGTGTATGTGAGGGACATGTGTTTGTTTCGGAACTTGCAATTGGTGTTCTGTGATGTAATTGCAAATTATGAGTGGGTGGATGCAATACTCGGGTGGGTGTTTTGCATTTGGGGGCTGACCATAGAGACCAGGGTTCTGGATTGTGATGACATGTTGGGTGGGGAACATGAGTTGGACATGGGTGGGGGCCTGGTGGAGGCTGCCCATGCACTGCTGGGGGGTGGGGGTGCTGGGAGACATGGTTGGGGGCCTGGTGGAGGCTGCCCCTGGTGACTGGAGGGGTGGGGGTGGTGGGAGACATGGGTGTGGGCCTGGTGGAGGCTGCCCCTGGTGACTGGAGGGGTGGAGGTGGTGGGAGACATGGGTGGGGGCCTGGTGGAGGCTGCCCCTGGTGACTGGAGGGGTGGGGGTGGTGGGAGACATGGGTGGGGGACTGGTGGAGGCTGCCCCTGGTGACTGGAGGGGTGGGGGTGGTGTGAGACATGGGTGGGGGCCTTGTGGAGGCTGCCCCTGGTGACTGGGTGGTGGGGGTGGCGGGAGACATGGGTGGGGGCCTTGTGGAGGCTGCCCCTGGTGACTGGAGGGGTGGGGCTGTTGGGAGACATGGGTGGGGGCCTGGTGGAGGCTGCCCCTGGTGACTGGAGGGGTGGGGGTGGTTGGAGACATGGGTGGGGGCCTGGTGGAGTCTGCCCCTGATGACTGGAGGGCTGGCGGTGGTGGAAGACATGGGTGGGGGCCTGGTGGAGGCTGCCCCTGGTGACTGGAGGGGTGGGGGTGGTGTGAGACATGGGTGGGGGCCTTGTGGAGGCTGCCCCTGGTGACTGGGTGGTGGGGGTGGTGGGAGACATGGGTGGGGGCCTTGTGGAGGCTGCCCCTGGTGACTGGAGGGGTGGGGGTGGTGGGAGACATGGGTGGGGGCCTGGTGGAGGCTGCCCCTGGTGACTGGAGGGGTGGGGGTGGTGGGAGACATGGTTGGGGGCCTGCTGGGGGGTGGGGGTGCAAGGGGACATGGTTGGGGGCCTGCTGGCAGGTGCCCCACAGTGCTGGGGGGTGGGGGTGCAAGTGGACATGAGTGGGACATGGTTGGGGGCCTGCTGGCAGGTGCCCCACAGTGCTGGGGGGTGGGGGTGCAGGGGGACATGAGTGGGGGCCTGCGGGGGGTGGGGGTGCAAGGGGACATGGTTGGGGGCCTGCTGGCAGGTGCCCCACAGTGCTGGGGGGTGGGGGTGCAAGGGGACATGAGTGGGACATGGTTGGGGGCCTGCTGGCAGGTGCCCCACAGTGCTGGGGGGTGGGGGTGCAAGGGGGACATGAGTGGGGGCCTGCTGGGGGGTGGGGGTGCAAGGGAACATGGTTGGGGGCCTGCTGGCAGGTGCCCCACAGTGCTGGGGGGTGGGGGTGCAAGGGGACATGAGTGGGACATGGTTGGGGGCCTGCTGGCAGGTGCCCCACAGTGCTGGGGGGTGGGGGTGCAAGGGGACATGAGTGGGGGCCTGCTGGGGGGTGGGGGTGCAAGGGGACATGAGTGGGACATGGGTGGGGGCCTTGTGGAGGCTGCCCCTGGTGACTGGAGGGGTGGGGGTGGTGTGAGACATGGGTGGGGGCCTTGTGGAGGCTGCCCCTGGTGACTGGGGGGTGGGGGTGGTGTGAGACATGGGTGGGGGTCTGGTGGAGGCTGCCCCTGGTGACTGGGTGGTGGGGGTGGTGGGAGACATGGGTGGGGGCCTGGTGGGGGGTGGGGGTGGTGGGAGACATGGGTGGGGGCCTGGTGGAGGCTGCCCCTGGTGACTGGAGGGGTGGGGGTGGTGGGAGACATGGGTGGGGGCCTGGTGGAGGCTGCCCCTGGTGACTGGAGGGGTGGGGGTGGTGGGAGACATGGGTGGGGGCCTGGTGGAGGCTGCCCCTGGTGACTGGGTGGTGGGGGTGGTGGGAGACATGGGTGGGGGCCTGGTGGGGGTGGGGGTGGTGGGAGACATGGGTGGGGGCCTGGTGGAGGCTGCCCCTGGTGACTGGAGGGGTGGGGGTGGTGGGAGACATGGGTGGGGGCCTGGTGGAGGCTGCCCCTGCACTGCTGGGGGGTGGGGGTGCTGGGAGACATGGGTGGGGGCCTGGTGGAGACTGCCCCTGCACTGCTGGGGGGTGGGGGTGGTGGGAGACATGGGTGGGGGCCTGGTGGAGGCTGCCCCTGGTGACTGGAGGGGTGGGGGTGGTGGGAGACATGGTTGGGGGCCTGGTGGAGGCTGCCCCTGGTGACTGGAGGGGTGGGGGTGGTGTGAGACATGGGTGGGGGCCTGGTGGAGGCTGCCCCTGGTGACTGGGTGGTGGGGGTGGTGGGAGACATGGGTGGGGGCCTTGTGGAGGCTGCCCCTGGTGACTGGAGGGGTGGGGGTGGTGGGAGACATGGGTGTGGGCCTGGTGGAGGCTGCCCCTGGTGACTGGAGGGGTGGGGGTGGTGGGAGACATGGGTGGGGGCCTGGTGGAGGCTGCCCCTGGTGACTGGAGGGGTGGGGGTGGTGGGAGACATGGGTGGGGGCCTGGTGGAGGCTGCCCCTGGTGACTGGAGGGGTGGGGGTGGTGTGAGACATGGGTGGGGCCTTGTGGAGGCTGCCCCTGGTGACTGGGTGGTGGGGGTGGTGGGAGACATGGGTGGGGGCCTTGTGGAGGCTGCCCCTGGTGACTGGAGGGGTGGGGGTGGTGGGAGACATGGGTGGGGGCCTGGTGGAGGCTGCTCCTGGTGACTGGAGGGGTGGGGGTGGTGGGAGACATGGTTGGGGGCCTGCTGGGGGGTGGGGGTGCAAGGGGACATGGTTGGGGGCCTGCTGGCAGGTGCCCCACAGTGCTGGGGGGTGGGGGTGCAAGGGGACATGAGTGGGACATGGTTGGGGGCCTGCTGGCAGGTGCCCCACAGTGCTGGGGGGTGGGGGTGCAAGGGGGACATGAGTGGGGGCCTGCTGGGGGGTGGGGGTGCAAGGAGACATGGTTGGGGGCCTGCTGGCAGGTGCCCCACAGTGCTGGGGGGTGGGGGTGCAAGGGGACATGAGTGGGACATGGTTGGGGGCCTGCTGGCAGGTGCCCCACGGTGCTGGGGGGTGGGGGTGCAAGGGGACATGAGTGGGGGCCTGCTGGGGGGTGGGGGTGCAAGGGGACATGAGTGGGACATGGGTGGGGGCCTTGTGGAGGCTGCCCCTGGTGACTGGAGGGGTGGTGGGAGACATGGGTGGGGGCCTGGTGGAGGCTGCCCCGGCACTGCTGGGGGGTGGGGGTGCTGGGAGACATGGGTTGGACATGGGTGGGGGCCTGCTGGCAGGTGCCCCACAGTGCTGGGGGGTGGGGGTGGTGGGAGACATGGGTGGGGGCATGGTGGAGGCTGCCCCTGCACTGCTGGGGGTTGAGGGTGCTGGGAGACATGGGTTGGACATGGGTGGGGGCCTGGTGGAGGCTGCCCCTGCACTGCTGGGGGGTGGGGGTGGTGGGAGACATGGGTGGGGGCCTGGTGGAGGCTGCCCCTGGTGACTGGGGGTGGTGGGAGACATGGGTGGGGGCCTGGTGGAGGCTGCCCCTGGTGGCTGGGGGGTGGGGGTGGTGGGAGACATGGGTGGGGGCCTGGTGGAGGCTGCCCCTGCACTGCTGGGGGGTGGGGGTGCTGGGAGACATGGGTTGGACATGGGTGGGGGCCTGCTGGCAGGTGCCCCACAGTGCTGGGGGGTGGGGGTGGTGGGAGACATGGGTGGGGGCCTGGTGGAGGCTGCCCCTGCACTGCTGGGGGGTGGGGGTGCTGGGAGACATGGGTGGGGGCCTGGTGAAGGCTGCCCCTGGTGACTGGGGGCTGGGGGTGGTGGGAGACATGTGGCTTGGCTGTGGGGCATGCCCATGGTGGATGGGCTGCCTGCGGGACATGACCAGGGGTGCAGGGTAGTCCCCTGTGGTGTGGGCTGCCTGCAGAGGTCGTGGAGGGGGTAGAGGGGAGACCTGGGAGGACCCACACTGGCAATTCACCTCTTCAACTTCCCGCACACCTACGTAATACACTGCCCCACTCGCACAGGCCCAATCGCGTGTAGGATTTCTCGCGCACCCCTGAAATCCACGTACCCAGCCCAATCGCGTGTAGATTTTCTTGCGCACCCCTGAAATCCACGTACCCAGGCCAATCGCGTGTAGATTTTCTCGCGCACCCCTGAAATCCACGTACCCAGGCCAATCGCGTGTAGAATTTCTCGCGCACCCCTGAAATCCACGTACCCAGGCCAATCGCGTGTAGAATTTCTCACGCACCCCTGAAATCCACGTACCCAGGCCAATCGCGTGTAGAATTTCTCGCGCACCCCTGAAATCCACGTACCCAGCCCAATCGCGTGTAGATTTTCTCGCGCACCCCTGAAATCCACGTACCCAGGCCAATCGCGTGTAGAATTTCTCGCGCACCCCTGAAATCCACGTACCCAGCCCAATCGCGTGTAGATTTTCTCGCGCACCCCTGAAATCCACGTACCCAGGCCAATCGCGTGTAGAATTTCTCGCGCACCCCTGAAATCCACGTACCCAGCCCAATCACGTGTAGATTTTCTCGCGCACCCCTGAAATCCACGTACCCAGGCCAATCGCGTGTAGAATTTCTCGCGCACCCCTGAAATCCACGTACCCAGCCCAATCGCGTGTAGAATTTCTCGCGCACCCCTGAAATCCACGTACCCAGGCCAATCGCGTGTAGAATTTCTCGCGCACCCCTGAAATCCACGTACCCAGCCCAATCGCGTGTAGATTTTCTCGCGCACCCCTGTAATACACGTACCCAGGCCAATCGCGTGTAGAATTTCTCGCGCACCCCTGAAATCCACGTACCCAGGCCAATCGCGTGTAGATTTTCTCGCGCACCCCTGTAATACACGTACCCAGGCCTATCGCGTGTGGGGACACCCGCACACCCCTGAAATACACGCTCCCCGCTCTGCGTTTGCTGCTGCCCTTTGCGCTGGATTGGGGATTTTGATGGCTTTTCCCTGCGCAAGGGGCGTTCTTGGGGGCGTAACTGACGCTGCTGCAGGGTCGCTGCGCCACTCTGCGCCACGGCTGGTTGTGGATGTTGGAATCCATGAATACGCTGTGCGCCTGAATGTGTTTCGGCGCACGCGGCTGGCGCAGACTACCGCACGCGCACACTGTGCGCCAGCCGCGTGCGCCACTTGTGCGCCGAATTCTATGAATTGGCCCCTAAAACACTGCATTGAGAGTGTTCGGGCATGCATATATTATGCACCACTAAAGACAATTGTTTTCCTTGCCTTTCTATGATGTAACTTGAGCGAGTGCAATTATAGTTTAATTCATGAAACATTTTTAATTCAGTTTAAATTGGAATCTTTGATCGGATATTTCAATAACTGTAGGTGTGAGACGGTTGCAATGGGTGTAGTGGAGACCATAAAACAAATTTAATTGGGAGGGATATCTGTTACAGTGGCATGCACTTTAATTAGGAAATCTTTCTTTGCAGAATATGGAAATGTTGTCTGAGTCTCTTTCAGTGCAATCATAGAAGTCTCAGAGAAATTCCGTATGTGTTATTCCTCAAACGTAACTGTTACTATATTGCATCACTGACTTTATCGCCTCAGTCAGTATATAGTCTGTGAGGGGTTGTTCATCAAATATTCGTACTGATTTTTCCCAGAATATCATAGGTAATGCAGAGGCACGTCCGACTGCAATAGGATTTAAAAAGTAAACTTAATTTGAAGCAAATTACAGTACTTTGTAAACAGTAACATGGAATGGCTTTTAAAACAAGGGAATCTTTGTGGTGTAAAAGGAAATGCCAAAAAATTACGGCATACCGGGTGCAATACGTCAAACAGCATCACAATACACATGGGGGGATGATTCATGGAATCTGTGCCCTGAAAACCCGGGATTTGTACGCCATTCTGCCTGCAAATCCCCATTTGTTAAATTTTGATTTGTGAGCAGAATGGCACATAAATCCCTGTTTTTTGGCACACAAATTCCATAAATCAGTCCCATGGGTATCTAGTATTTTACCTTTACTATAGTAGTGCCACACACTGTTAGCATAGGTGCCCATAGAAACAGGCAGCAGCATCATGCATGCCAGAACAAAATAATACCACAGACACTAGTGGTGGCTGCAAAAATATGCAAGCAGCACTTCTTGCAGAATGGTGTAATACCAAAGGTCGTTACAAGAAGTCCCTGTGGAACAAGCACAGGCATTCCATATAGACTGCAATACCAAACGTTCTTCATAGAGGGCATTTCAGAAATTGGCATTTACAATCTCTGTATATAGGTAAAGTTCCACGTTCTTCTACGAGATGCCACTTGGAACCAGAACAACAAATTAATCTACAAACTTGGAAACCATTCACGGTTTTACAGGCCTTTGACAGTTGCAAAAGCAAGACACCAGAAAAAAGGCCAAGTTTATTGGCATGGGAAATAAAATGGACATTGCAATTAAAACACTGCATTGAGAGTGTTCGGGCATGCATATTTTATGCACCACTAAAGACAATTGTTTTCCTTGCCTTTCTATGATGTAACTTGGGCGAGTGCAATTATAGTTTAATTCATGAAACACTTTTAATTCAGTTTAAATTGGAATCTTTGATCGGATATTTCAATAACTGTAGGTGTGAGACGGTTGCAATGGGTGTAGTGGAGACCATAAAACAAAGTTAATTGGGAGGGATATCTGTTACAGTGGTATGCACTTTAATTAGGAAATCATTCTTTGCAGAATATGGAAATGTTGGCTGAGTCTCTTTCAGTGCAATCATAGAAGTCTCAGAGAAATTCCACATGTGTTATTCCTCAAACGTAACTGTTACTATTTTGCATCACTGACTTTATCGCCTCTGTTAGTATATAGTCTGTGAGGGGTTGTTCATCAAATATTCGTACTGATTTTTCCCAGAATTTCATAGGTAATGCAGAGGCACATCCGACTGCAATAGGATTTAAAAAGTAAACTTAATTTGAAGCAAATGACAGTACTTTGTAAACAGTAACATGGAATGGCTTTTAAAACAAGGGAATCTTTGTGGTGTAAAAGGAAATGCCACAAAATTACGGCATACCGGGTGCAATACGTCAAACAGCATCACAATACACATGGGGGGATGATTCATGGAATCTGTGCCCTGAAAATCCGGGATTTGTACGCCATTCTTCCTGCAAATCCCCATTTGTTAAATTTTGATTTGTGAGCAGAATGGCGCATAAATCCCTGTTTTTTGGCCCAAATTCCATAAATCAGTCCCATGGGTATCTAGTATTTTACCTTTACTATAGTAGTGCCACAAACTGTTAGCATAGGTGCCCATAGAAACAGGCAGCATCATGCATGCCAGAACAAAATAATACAACAGACACTAGTGGTGGCTGCAAAAATATGCAAGCAGCACTTCTTGCAGACTGGTGTAATACCAAAGGTTGTTACAAGATGTCCCTGCAGAGCAAGCACAGGCATTCCAAATAGACTGCAATACCAAACGTTCTTCATAGAGGGCATTTCAGAAATTGGCATTGACAATCTCTGTTATAGGTAAAGTTCCACATTCTTCTACTAGATGCCCCTTGGAACCAGGACAAAAAATGAATCTGCAAACTTGGAAACCATTCACGGTTTTACTGGCCTTTTTATGTTGCAAAAGCAAGACAACAGAAAAAAGACCATGTTTATTGGCATGGGAACTAAAACGGACATTGCAATTAAAACACTGCAGTGAGAGTGTTCTGGCATGCATATATGATGCACAAGTAAAGACAATTGTTTTCCTTGCCTTTCAATGATGTAACTTGAGAGAGTGTAATTATAGCTTAATTCATGAAACACTTTAAATTCAGTTTAAATTGGAAACTTTGATCAGATATTTCAATAACTGTAGGTTTGAGACGGTTGTAAGGGGTGCAGTGGAGACCATAAAACAAGTTTAATTGGGAGGTATATCTGTTACAGTGGCATGCACTTTAATTAGGAAATCTTTCTTTGCAGAATATGGAAATGTTGGCTGAGTCTCTTTCAATGCAATCATAGAAGTCTCAGAGGAATTCCATATGTGTTATTCCTCAAACGTAACTGTTACTATATTGCATCACTGACTTTATCGCCTCATTCAGTATATAGTCTGTGAGGGTTTGTCCATCAGATATTCGTACTGATTTTTCCCAGAATCTCAGACGCAAAGCAGAGGCACGCCCGACTGCAATAGGATTTAAAATGTAAACTTAATTTGAAGCAAATGACAGTACATTGTAAACAGTAACATGGAATGGCTTTTAAACCGAGAGAATCTTTGTGGTGTAAGAGGAAATGCCACAAAATTACGGCATACCGGGTGCAATACGTCAAACAGCATAACAATACACATGGGGGGATGATTCATGGAATCTGTGCGCCGGAAAAACAGGATTTGTACGCCATTCTGCCTGCAAATCCCCATTTGTTAAATTTTGATTTGTGGGCAGAATGGCGCACAAATTCCATGAAACAGCCCCATGGATATCTAGTATTTTACCTTTACTATAGTAGTGCCACACACTGTTAGCATAGGTGTCCATAGAGACAGGCAGCAGCATCATGCATGACAAAACAAAATAATACCACAGACACTAGTGGTGGCTGCAAAAATATGCAAGCAGCACTTCTTGCAGAATGGTGTAATACCAAAGGTTGTTACTAGATGTCCCTGTGAAGCAAGCACAGAACTTCCATATAGACTGCAATACCAAACGTTGTTCATAGAGGTCGTTGCAGAAATTGCCATTTACAATCTCTGTATATAGGTACAGATCCACATTCTTCTACTAAATGCCCCTTGGAACCAGGACAAAAAATGAATCTGCAAACTTGGAAACCATTCACGGTTTTACTGGCCTTTTTATGTTGCAAAAGCAAGACACCAGAAAAAAGACCAAGTTTATTGCCATGGGAACTAAAACGGACATTGCAATTAAAACACTGCAGTGAGAGTGTTCTGGCATGCATATATGATGCACAACTAAAGACAATTGTTTTCCTTGCCTTTCAATGATGTAACTTGAGCGAGTGTAATTATAGCTTAATTCATGAAACAGTTTAAATTCAGTTTAAATTGGAAACTTTGATCAGATATTTCAATAACTGTAGGTTTGAGACGGTTGTAAGGGGTGCAGTGGAGACCATAAAACAAGTTTAATTGGGAGGTATATCTGTTACAGTGGCATGCACTTTAATTAGGAAATCTTTCTTTGCAGAATATGGAAATGTTGGCTGAGTCTTTTTCAATGCAATCATAGAAGTCTCAGAGAAATTCCATATGTGTTATTCCTCAAACGTAACTGTTACTATATTGCATCACTGACTTTATCGCCTCAGTCAGTATATAGTCTGTGAGGGTTTGTCCATCAGATATTCGTACTGATTTTTCCCAGAATCTCAGACGTAAAGCAGAGGCACGTCCGACTGCAATAGGATTTAAAAAGTAAACTTAATTTGAAGCAAATGACAGTACATTGTAAACAGTAACATGGAATGGCTTTTAAACCACGGGAATCTTTGTGGTGTAAGAGGAAATGCCACAAAATTACGGCATACCGGGTGCAATTCGTCAACAGCATAACAATACACATGGGTATCTAGTCTTTTTTACTTTGTTATAGTAGTGTCACAAACTGTTAGCATAGGTCCCCAAAGAGACAGGCAGCAGCATCATGCATGCCATAAAAAAATAACCCCACAGACACTAGTGGTGGCCGCAAAAATATGCAAGCAGCACTTCTTGCAGACTGGTGTAATAACAAAGGTTGTTACTAGATGTCCCTGCGGAGCAAGCACAGAACTTCCATATAGACTGCAATACCAAACGTTGTTCATAGAGGACGTTGCAGAAATTGCCATTTACAATCTCTGTATATAGGTACAGTTCCACATTATTCTACTAGATGCCCCTTGGAGCCAGGACAAAAAATGAATCTGCAAACTTGGAAACCATTCACGGTTTTACAGGCCTTTGACAGTTGCAAAAGCAAGACACCAGAAAAAAGGCAAAGTTTATTGGCATGGGAAATAAAATGGACATTGCAATTAAAACACTGCATTGAGAGTGTTCGGGCATGCATATATTATGCACCACTAAAGACAATTGTTTTCCTTGCCTTTCTATGATGTAACTTGAGCGAGTGCAATTATAGTTTAATTCATGAAACACTTTTAATTCAGTTTAAATTGAAATCTTTGATCGGATATTTCAATAACTGTAGGTGTGAGACGGTTGCAATGGGTGTAGTGGAGACCATAAAACAAATTTAATTGGGAGGGATATCTGTTACAGTGGCATGCACTTTAATTAGGAAATCTTTCTTTGCAGAATATGGAAATGTTGACTGAGTCTCTTTCAGTGCAATCATAGAAGTCTCAGAGAAATTCCGTATGTGTTATTCCTCAAACGTAACTGTTACTATATTGCATCACTGACTTTATCGCCTCAGTCAGTATATAGTCTGTGAGGGGTTGTTCATCAAATATTCGTACTGATTTTTCTCAGAATATCATAGGTAATGCAGAGGCACGTCCGACTGCAATAGGATTTAAAAAGTAAACTTAATTTGAAGCAAATGACAGTACTTCGTAAACAGTAACATGGAATGGCTTTTAAAACAAGGGAATCTTTGTGGTGTAAAAGGAAATGCCACAAAATTACGGCATACCGGGTGCAATACGTCAAACAGCATCAAAATACACATGGGGGGATGATTCATGGAATCTGTGCCCCGAAAACCTGGGATTTGTACGCCATTCTGCCTGCAAATCCCCATTTGTTAAATTTTGATTTGTGAGCAGAATGGCACATAAATCCCTGTTTTTTGGCACACAAATTCCATAAATCAGTCCCATGGGTAGCTAGTATTTTACCTTTACTATAGTAGTGCCACACACTGTTAGCATAGGTGCCCATAGAAACAGGCAGCAGCATCATGCATGCCAAAACAAAATAATACCACAGACACTAGTGGTGGCTGTAAAAATATGCAAGCAGCACTTCTTGCAGACTGGTGTAATACCAAAGGTTGTTAGAAGAAGTCCCTGTGGAACAAGCACAGGCATTCCATATAGACTGCAATACCAAACGTTCTTCATAGAGGGCATTTCAGAAATTGGCATTTACAATCTCTGTATATAGGTAAAGTTCCACATTCTTCTACTAGATGTCCCTTGGAACCAGAACAACAAATGAATCTACTAACTTGGAAACCATTCACGGTTTTACAGGCCTTTGACAGTTGCAAAAGCAAGACACCAGAAAAAAGGCCAAGTATATTGGCATGGGAAATAAAATGGACATTGCAATTAAAACACTGCATTGAGAGTGTTCGGGCATGCATATATTATGCACCACTAAAGACAATTGTTTTCCTTGCCTTTCTATGATGTAACTTGGGCGAGTGCAATTATAGTTTAATTCATGAAACACTTTTAATTCAGTTTAAATTGGAATCTTTGATCGGATATTTCAATAACTGTAGGTGTGAGACGGTTGCAATGGGTGTAGTGGAGACCATAAAACAATTTTAATTGGGAGGGATATCTGTTACAGTGGCATGCACTTTAATTAGGAAATCATTCTTTGCAGAATATGGAAATGTTGGCTGAGTCTCTTTCAGTGCAATCATAGAAGTCTCAGAGAAATTCCACATGTGTTATTCCTCAAACGTAACTGTTACTATATTGCATCACTGACTTTATCGCCTCAGTTAGTATATAGTCTGTGAGGGGTTGTTCATCAAATATTCGTACTGATTTTTCCCAGAATATCATAGGTAATGCAGAGGCACGTCCGACTGCAATAGGATTTAAAAAGTAAACTTAATTTGAAGCAAATGACAGTACTTTGTAAACAGTAACATGGAATGGCTTTTAAAACAAGGGAATCTTTGTGGTGTAAAAGGAAATGCCACAAAATTACGGCCTACCGGGTGCAATACGTCAAACAGCATCACAATACACATGGGGGGATGATTCATGGAATCTGTGCCCTGAAAACCCGGGATTTGTACGCCATTCTTCCTGCAAATCCCCATTTGTTAAATTTTGATTTGTGAGCAGAATGGCGCATAAATCCCTGTTTTTTGGCCCAAATTCCATAAATCAGTCCCATGGGTATCTAGTATCTTACCTTTACTATAGTAGTGCCACACACTGTTAGCATAGGTGCCCATAGAAACAGGCAGCAGCATCATGCATGCCAGAACAAAATAATACCACAGACACTAGTGGTGGCTGCAAAAATATGCAAGCAGCACTTCTTGCAGAATGGTGTAATACCAAAGGTTGTTAGAAGAAGTCCCTGTGGAACAAGCACAGGCATTCCATATAGACTGCAATAACAAACGTTCTTCATAGAGGGCATTTCAGAAATTGGCATTTACAGTCTCTGTATATAGGTAAAGTTCCACATTCTTCTACTAGATGCCCCTTGGAACCAGAACAACAAATGAATCTACAAACTTGGAAACCATTCACGGTTTTATTGGCCTTTTTATGTTGCAAAAGCAAGACACCAGAAAAAAGACCAAGTTTATTGGCATGGGAACTAAAACGGACATTGCAATTAAAACACTGCAGTGAGAGTGTTCGGGCATGCATATATTATGCACCACTAAAGACAAATGTTTTCCTTGCCTTTCTATGATGTAACTTGAGCGAGTGTAATTATAGTTTAATCATGAAACGCTTTTAATTCAGTTTAAATTGGAATCTTTAATCAGATATTTCAATAACTGTAGATTTGAGACGGTTGTAAGGGGTGCAATGGAGACCATAAAACAAGTTTAATTGGGAGGTATATCTGTTACAGTGGCATGCACTTAAGAAATCATTCTTTGCAGAATATGGAAATGTTGGCTGAGTCTCTTTCAGTGCAATCATAAAAGACTCAGAGAAATTCCATATGTGTTATTCCTCAAACGTAACTGTTACTATATTGCATCACTGACTTTATCGCCTCAGTCAGTATATAGTCTGTGAGGGTTTGTCCATCAGATATTCGTACTGATTTTTCCCAGAATCTCAGACGCAAAGCAGAGGCACGTCCGACTGCAATAGGATTTAAAAAGTAAACTTAATTTGAAGCAAATTACAGTACATTGTAAACAGTAACATGGAATGGCTTTTAAACCACGGGAATCGTTGTGGTGTAAGAGGAAATGCCACAAAATTACGGCACACCGGGTGCAATTCGTCAACAGCATAACAATACACATGGGTATCTAGTCTTTTTTTTACTTTATTATAGTAGTTTCACACAATGTTAGCATAGGTCCCCAAAGAGACAGGCAGCAGCATCATGCATGCCAGAAAAAAATAACCCCACAGACACTAGTGGTGGCCGCAAAAATATGCAAGCAGCACTTCTTGCAGACTGTTGTAATACCAAAGGTTGTTACTAGATGTCCCTGTGGAGCAAGCACAGAACTTCCATATAGACTGCAATACCAAACGTTGTTCATAGAGGACGTTGCAGAAATTGCCATTTACAATCTCTGTATATAGGTACAGTTCCACATTATTCTACTAGATGCCCCTTGGAACCAGGACAAAAAATGAATCTGCAAACTTGGAAACCATTCACGGTTTTACAGGCCTTTGACAGTTGCAAAAGCAGGACACCAGAAAAAAGGCCAAGTTTATTGGCATGGGAAATAAAATGGAAATTGCAATTGAAACACTGCATTGAGAGTGTTCGGGCATGCATATATTATGCACCACTAAAGACAATTGTTTTCCTTGCCTTTCTATGATGTAACTTGAGCGAGTGCAATTATAGTTTAATTCATGAAACACTTTTAATTTAGTTTAAATTTGAATCTTTGATCGGATATTTCAATAACTGTAGGTGTGAGACGGTTGCAATGGGTGTAGTGGAGACCATAAAACAAATTTAATTGGGAGGGATATCTGTTACAGTGGCATGCACTTTAATTAAGAAATTATTCTTTGCATAATATGGAAATGTTGGCTGAGTCTGTTTCAGTGCAATCATAGAAGTCTCAGAGAAATTCCATATGTGTTATTCCTCAAACTTAACTGTTACTATATTGCATCACTGACTTTACCGCCTCAGTCAGTATATAGTCTGTGAGGGTTTGTCCGTCAGATATTCGTACTGATTTTTCCCCGAATCTCAGATGTAAAGCAGAGGCACGTCTGACTGCAATAGGATTTAAAAAATAAACTTAATTTGAAGCAAATGACAGTACATTGAAAACAGTAACATGGAATGGCTTTTAAACCAAGGGAATCTTTGTGGTGAAAGAGCAAATGCCACAAACGTACCGCCTACCGGGTGCAATTTGTCAAACAGCATAACAATACACATGGGTATCTATTTTATTTTTACTTTACTATAGTAGTGCCACACACTGTTAGCATAGGTCCCCATAGAGACAGGCAGCAGCCTCATGCATGCCAGAACAAAATAATACCACAGACGCAAGTGGTGGCTGTAAAAATATGCAAGCAACACTTCTTGCAGAATGGTGTAATACCAAAGATTGTTACAAGATGTCCCTGCAGAGCAAGCACAGGGATTCCAAATAGACTGCAATACCAAACGTTCTTCATAGAGGGCATTTCAGAAATTGGCATTGACAATCTCTGTATATAGGTAAAGTTCCACATTCTTCTACTAGATGCCCCTTGGAACCAGGACAAAAAATGAATCTGCAAACTTGGAAACCATTCACGGTTTTACTGGCCTTTTTATGTTGCAAAAGCAAGACAACAGAAAAAAGACCAAGTTTATTGCCATGGGAACTAAAACGGACATTGGGCCTCATTACGACCCTGGCGGTAAGGGGTTAGCGCCATCGTTAGCTGCGCCGACCCCTTACCGCCAATCACGAGTTCCCTTTCCGCCATGGCGGATTTTACACCTGCTTCTAGCGGGTGTAAAAAACCATGGCGGTAAGGGACCTTGATGTTAATTACGCCACCGTAATTTACGGTGGCGTAATTAACGCCTTCCCCACTCCCATTATGCCCTATGGGGCAAAAATGGGAATGGGGAAGGGTAAATGGGGATTGGGGACTTACCGCCCCGCCGACCTCGGAATGGGGCGGTAAGTCCGCCAACCACCATGGCGTAAACGTAGTTTACGCCATGGTGGTAAAGTCACGGCCCAGGCGGTAACTTACCGCCTGGGTCGTAATGAGGCCCATTGCAGTTAAAACACTGCAGTGAGAGTGTTCTGGCATGCATATATGATGCACAACTAAAGACAATTGTTTTCCTTGCCTTTCAATGATGTATCTTGAGCGAGTGTAATTATAGCTTAATTCATGAAACAGTTTAAATTCAGTTTAAATTGGAAACTTTGATCAGATATTTCAATAACTGTAGGTTTGAGACGGTTGTAAGGGGTGCAGTGGAGACCATAAAACAAGTTTAATTGGGAGGTATATCTGTTACAGGGGCATGCACTTTAATTAGGAAATCTTACTTTGCAGAATATGGAAATGTTGGCTGAGTCTCTTTCAATGCAATCATAGAAGTCTCAGAGAAATTCCATATGTGTTATTCCTCAAACGTAACTGTTACTATATTGCATCACTGACTTTTTCGCCTCAGTCAGTATATAGTCTGTGAGGGTTTGTCCATCAGATATTTGTACTGATTTTTCCCAGAATCTCAGACGTAAAGCAGAGGCTAGTCCGACTCCATTAGGATTTAAAAAGTAAACTTAATTTGAAGCAAATGACAGTACATTGTAAACAGTAACATGAATGGCTTTTAAACCGAGAGAATCTTTGTGGTGTAAGAGGAAATGCCACAAAATTACGGCATACCGGGTGCAATACGTCAAACAGCATAACAATACACATGGGGGGATGATTCATGGAATCTGTGCGCCGAAAAAACAGGATTTGTACGCCATTCTGCCTGCAAATCCCCATTTGTTAAATTTTGATTTGTGGGCAGAATGGCGCACAAATTCCATGAATCAGCCCCATGGATATCTAGTATTTTACCTTTACTATAGTAGTGCCACACACTGTTAGCATAGGTGTCCATAGAGACAGGCAGCAGCATCATGCATGTCAAAACAAAATTATACCACAGACAGTAGTGGTGGCTGCAAAAATATGCAAGCAGCACTTCTTGCAGAATGGTGTAATACCAAAGGTTGTTACTAGATGTCCATGCTGAGGAAGCACAGAATTCCATATAGACTGCAATACCAAACGTTGTTCATAGAGGTCGTTGCAGAAATTGCCATTTACAATCTCTGTATACAGGTACAGTTCCACATTCTTCTACTAGATGCCCCTTGGAATTAGGACAAAAAATGAATCTGCAAATTTGGAAACCATTCACGGTTTTACTGGCCTTTTTATGTTTCAAAAGCAAGACACCAGAAAAAAGACCAAGTTTATTGGCATGGGAACTAAAACGGACATTGCAATTAAAACACTGCAGTGAGAGTGTTCTGGCATGCATATATGATGCACAACTAAAGACAATTGTTTTCCTTGCCTTTCAATGATGTAACTTGAGCGAGTGTACTTATAGCTTAATTCATGAAACACTTTAAATTCAGTTTAAATTGGAAACTTTGATCAGATATTTCAATAACTGTAGGTTTGAGACGGGTGTAAGGGGTGCAGTTGAGACCATAAAACAAGTTTAATTGGGAGGTATATCTGTTACAGTGGCATGCACTTAGGAAATCTTTCTTTGCAGAATATGGAAATGTTGGCTGAGTCTCTTTCAATGCAATCATAGAAGTCTGAGAGAAATTCCATATGTGTTATTCTTCAAACATAACTGTTACTATATTGCATCAATGACATTATCGCCTCAGTCAGTATATAGTCTGTGAGGGTTTGTCCATCAGATATTCGTACTGATTTTTCCCAGAATCTCAGACGCATAGCAGAGGCACGTCCGACTGCAATAGGATTTAAAAAGTAAACTTAATTTGAAGCAAATTACAGTACATTGTAAACAGTAACATGGAATGGCTTTTAAACCACGGGAATCGTTGTGGTGAAAGAGGAAATGCCACAAAATTACGGCACACCGGGTGCAATTCGTCAACAGCATAACAATACACATGGGTATCTAGTCTTTTTTACTTTATTATAGTAGTGTCACACAATGTTAGCATAGGTCCCCAAAGAGACAGGCAGCAGCATCATGCATGCCAGAAAAAAATAACCCCACAGACACTAGTGGTGGCCGCAAAAATATGCAAGCAGCACTTCTTGCAGACTGTTGTAATACCAAAGGTTGTTACTAGATGTCCCTGTGGAGCAAGCACAGAACTTCCATATAGACTGCAATACCAAACGTTGTTCATAGAGGACGTTGCAGAAATTGCCATTTACAATCTCTGGTTATAGGTACAGTTCCACATTATTCTACTAGATGCCCCTTGGAACCAGGACAAAAAATGAATCTGCAAACTTGGAAACCATTCACGGTTTTACAGGCCTTTGACAGTTGCAAAAGCAGGACACCAGAAAAAAGGCCAAGTTTATTGGCATGGGAAATAAAATGGAAATTGCAATTGAAACACTGCATTGAGAGTGTTCGGGCATGCATATATTATGCACCACTAAAGACAATTGTTTTCCTTGCCTTTCTATGATGTAACTTGAGCGAGTGCAATTATAGTTTAATTCATGAAACACTTTTAATTTAGTTTAAATTTGAATCTTTGATCGGATATTTCAATAACTGTAGGTGTGAGACGGTTGCAATGGGTGTAGTGGAGACCATAAAACAAATTTAATTGGGAGGGATATCTGTTACAGTGGCATGCACTTTAATTAGGAAATCATTCTTTGCAGAATATGGAAATGTTGGCTGAGTCTCTTTCAGTGCAATCATAAAAGTCTCAGAGAAATTCCATATGTGTTATTCCTCAAACGTAACTGTTACTATATTGCATCACTGACTTTATCGCCTCAGTCAGTATATAGTCTGTGAGGGTTTGTCCATCAGATATTCGTACTGATTTTTCCCAGAATCTCAGACGCAAAGCAGAGGCACGTCCGACTGCAATAGGATTTAAAAAGTAAACTTAATTTGAAGCAAATTACAGTACATTGTAAACAGTAACATGGAATGGCTTTTAAACCACGGGAATCGTTGTGGTGTAAGAGGAAATGCCACAAAATTACGGCACACCGGGTGCAATTCGTCAACAGCATAACAATACACATGGGTATCTAGTCTTTTTTACTTTATTATAGTAGTTTCACACAATGTTAGCATAGGTCCCCAAAGAGACAGGCAGCAGCATCATGCATGCCAGAAAAAAATAACCCCACAGACACTAGTGGTGGCCGCAAAAATATGCAAGCAGCACTTCTTGCAGACTGTTGTAATACCAAAGGTTGTTACTAGATGTCCCTGCGGAGCAAGCACAGAACTTCCATATAGACTGCAATACCAAACGTTGTTCATAGAGGACGTTGCAGAAATTGGCATTTACAATCTCTGGTTATAGGTACAGTTCCACATTATTCTACTAGATGCCCCTTGGAACCAGGACAAAAAATGAATCTGCAAACTTGGAAACCATTCACGGTTTTACAGGCCTTTGACAGTTGCAAAAGCAGGACACCAGAAAAAAGGCCAAGTTTATTGGCATGGGAAATAAAATGGAAATTGCAATTAAAACACTGCATTGAGAGTGTTCGGGCATGCATATATTATGCACCACTAAAGACAATTGTTTTCCTTGCCTTTCTATGATGTAACTTGAGCGAGTGCAATTATAGTTTAATTCATGAAACACTTTTAATTCAGTTTAAATTGGAATCTTTGATCGGATATTTCAATAACTGTAGGTGTGAGACGGTTGCAATGGGTGTAGTGGAGACCATAAAACAAATTTAATTGGGAGGGATATCTGTTACAGTGGCATGCACTTTAATTAGGAAATCATTCTTTGCAGAATATGGAAATGTTGGCTGAGTCTCTTTCAGTGCAATCATAGAAGTCTCAGAGAAATTCCACATGTGTTATTCCTCAAACGTAACTGTTACTATATTGCATCACTGACTTTATCGCCTCAGTCAGTATATAGTCTGTGAGGGGTTGTTCATCAAATATTCGTACTGATTTTTCCCAGAATATCATAGGTAATGCAGAGGCACGTCCGACTGCAATAGGATTTAAAAAGTAAACTTAATTTGAAGCAAATGACAGTACTTTATAAACAGTAACATGGAATGGCTTTTAAAACAAGGGAATCTTTGTGGTGTAAAAGGAAATGCCACAAAATTACGGCATACCGGGTGCAATACGTCAAACAGCATCACAATACACATGGGGGGATGATTCATGGAATCTGTGCCCCGAAAACCCAGGATTTGTACGCCATTCTGCCTGCAAATCCCCATTTGTTAAATTTTGATTTGTGAGCAGAATGGCGCATAAATCCCTGTTTTTTGGCACACAAATTCCATAAATCAGTCCCATGGGTATCTAGTATTTTACCTTTACTATAGTAGTGCCACACACTGTTAGCAAAGGTGCCCATAGAGACAGGCAGCAGCATCATGCATGCCAGAACAAAATAATACCACAGACACTAGTGGTGGCTGCAAAAATATGCAAGCAGCACTTCTTGCAGAATGGTGTAATACCAAATGTTGTTACAAGAAGTCCCTGTGGAACAAGCACAGACATTCCATATAGACTGCAATACCAAATGTTCTTCATAGAGGGCATTTCAGAAATTGGCATTTACAATCTCTGTATATAGGTAAAGTTCCACATTCTTCTACTAGATGCCCCTTGGAACCTGAACAACAAATGAATCTACAAACTTGGAAACCATTCACGGTTTTACAGGCCTTTTACTGTTGCAAAAGCAAGACACCAGAACAAAAGGCCAAGTTTATTGGCATGGGAACTAAAACGGACATTGCATTTAAAACACTGGAGTGAGAGTGTTCTGGCATGCATATATTATGCACCACTAAACACAATTGTTTTCCTTGCCTTTCAATGATGTAACTTGAGCGAGTGTAATTATAGTTTAATTCATGAAACACTTTTAATTCAGTTTAAATTGGAAACTTTGATCAGATATTTCAATAAGTGTAGGTTTGAGACGGTTGTAAGGGGTGTAGTGGAGACCATAAAACAAATTTAATTGGGAGGGATATTTGTCACAGTGGCATGCCCTTTAATTAGGAAATCATACTTTGCAGAATATGGAAATGTTGGCTGAGTCTCTTTCAGTGCAATCATAGAAGTCTCAGAGAAATTCCATATGTGTTATTCCTCAAACGTAACTGTTACTATATTGCATCACTGACTTTATCGCCTCAGTCAGTATATAGTCTGTGAGGGTTTGTCCATCAGATATTCGTACTGATTTTTCCCAGAAGCTCAGACGTAAAGCAGAGGCACGCCCGACTGCAACAGGATTTAAAATGTAAACTTAATTTGAAGCAAATGACAGTACATTGTAAACAGTAACATGGAATGGCTTTTAAACCGAGAGAATCTTTGTGGTGTAAGAGGAAATGCCACAAAATTACGGCATACTGGGTGCAATTCGTCAACAGCATAACAATACACATGGGTATCTAGTTTTTTTAACTTAACTATAGTAGTGTCACACACTGTTAGCATAGGTCCCGATAGTGACAGGCAGCAGCATCATGCATGTCAGAACAAAATAATACCACAGACACTAGTGGTGGCTGCAAAAATATGCAAGCAGCACTTCTTGCAGACTGGTGTAATACTAAAGGTTGTTACAAGATGTCCCTGCGGAGCAAGCACAGGCATTCCACATAGACTGCAATACCAAATGCTGTTCATAGAGGACGTTTCAGAAATTGCCATTTATGATCTCTGTATATAGGTACAATTCCACATTCTTCTACTAGATGCCCCCTTGGAACCAGGAAAAAAAATGAATCTGCAAACTTGGAAAACATTCACGGTTTTACAGGCCTTTGACTGTTGCAAAAGCAAGACACTAGAAAAAAGGCCAAGTTTATTGGCATAGTAAATAAAATGGACAGTGCAATTAAAACACTGCAGTGAGAGTGTTCGGGTATGCATATATTATGCACCACTAAAGACTATTGTTTTCCTTACCTTTCTATCATGTAACTTGAGCGAGTGTAATTATAGTTTAATTCATGAAACACTTTTAATTCAGTTTAAATTGGAAACTTTGATCCGATATTTCAATAACTGTAGGTTTGAGACAGTTGTAAGGGGTCTAGTGGAGAAAATAAAACAACTTTAATTGGGAGAGATATCTGTTACAGTGGCATGCACTTTAATTAGGAAATCATTCTTTGCAGAATATGGAAATGTTGGTTGAGTCTCTTTCAATGCAATCATAGAAGTCTCAGAGAAATTCCATATGTGTTATTCCTCAAACGTAACTGTTATTACATTGCATCATTGACCTTATCGCCTCAGACAGTATATAGTCTGTGAGGGTTTGTTCATCAAATATTCGTACTGATTTTTCCCAGAATATCAAAGATAAAGCAGATGCACGTCCGACTGCAATAGGATTTAAAAAGTAAACTTAATTTGAAGCAAATGACAGTACATTGTAAACAGTGACATGGAATGGCTTTTAAACCACGGAAATCTTTGTGGTGTAAGAGGAAATGTCTCAAACGTAACTGTTACTATATTGCATCACTGACTTTATCGCCTCAGTCAGTATATAGTCTGTGAGTGTTTGTCCATCAGATATTCGTACTGATTTTTCCCAGAATCTCAGACATAAAGCAGAGGCACGCCCGACTGCAACATAATTAAAAAGTACACTTAATTTGAAGCAAATGATAGTACATTTTAAACAGTAACATGGAATGGCTTTTAAACCACGGGAATCTTTGTGGTGTAAGACGAAATGCCACAAAATTACGGCATACCGGGTGAAATTTGTCAACAGCATAACAATACACATGGGTATCTAGTTTTTTTAACTTTATTATAGTAGTGTCACACACTGTTAGCATAGGTCCCCAAAGAGACAGGCAGCAGCATCATGCATGCCAGAACAAAATAATACCACAGACACTAGTGGTGGCTGCAAAAATATGCAAGCAGCAATTCTTGCAGACTGGTGTAATATCACAGGTTGTTACAAGATGTCCCTGTGGATCAAGCACAGGCATTCCATATAGACTGCAATACCAAACGTTCTTCATAGAGGGCTGTGCAGAAATTGCCATTTACAATCTCTGTATATAGGGACAGTTCCACATTCTTCTACTAGATGCCCCCTTGGAATCAGGAAAAAAAAAGAATCTGCAAACTTGGAAAACATTCACGGTTTTACAGGCCTTTTCTGTTGCAAAAGCAAGATACTAGAAAAAAAGGCCAAGTTTATTGGCATGGGAACTAAAACGGACATTGCAATTAAAACACTGAAGTGAGAGTGTTCTGGCATGCATATATGATGCACAACTAAAGACATTTGTTTTCCTTGCCTTTCAATGATGTAACTTGAACGAGTGTAATTATAGCTTAATTCATGAAACACTTTAAATTCAGTTTAAATTGGAAACTTTGATCAGATATTTCAATAACTGTAGGTTTGAGACGGTTGTAAGGGGTGTAGTGGAGACCATAAAACAAGTTTAATTGGGAGGGATATCTGTTACAGTGGCATGCACTTTTTTGGCACACAAATTCCATAAATCAGTCCCATGGGTATCTAGTATTTTACCTTTACTATAGTAGTGCCACACACTGTTAGCATAGGTGCCCATAGAAACAGGCAACAGCATCATGCATGCCAGAACAAAATAATACCACAGACACTAGTGGTGGCTGCAAAAATATGCAAGCAGCACTTCTTGCAGAATGGTGTAATACCAAAGGTTTTTACAGGATGTCCCTGCGGAGCAAGCACAGACATTCCATATAGACTGCAATACCAAACGTTGTTCATAGAGGCCGGTGCAGAAATTGGCATTTACAATCTCTGTATATAGGTACAGTTCCACATTCTTCTAATAGATGCCCCTTTGGAACTAGGACAAAAATGAATCTGCAAACTTGGAAAACCTTTGGTTTTAGAGGCCTTTTACTGTTGCAAAAGCAAGACACCAGAAAAAAGGCCAAGTTTATTGGCATAGGAACTAAAACGGACATTGCAATTAAAACACTGCAGTGAGAGTGTTCGGGCATGCATATATTATGCACCACTAAAGACAATTGTTTTCCTTGCCTTTCTATGATGTAACTTGAGCGAGTGCAATTATAGTTTAATTCATGAAACACTTTTAATTCAGTTTAAATTGGAATCTTTGATCGGATATTTCAATAACTGTAGGTGTGAGACGGTTGTAAGGGGTGTAGTGGAGACCATAAAACAGATTTATTTGGGAGGGATATCTGTTACAGTGGCATGCACTTTAATTAGGAAATCTTTCTTTGCAGAATATGGAAATGTTGGCTGAGTCTCTTTCAATGCAATCATAGAAGTCTCAGAGAAATTCCATATGTGTTATTCCTCAAACGTATCTGTTACTATATTGCATCACTGACTTTATCGCCTCAGTCAGTATATAGTCTGTGAGGGTTTGTCCATCAGATATTCGTACTGATTTTTCCCATAATCTCAGACGTAAAGCAGAGGCAAGTCCGCCTGCAATAGGATTTAAAAAGTAAACTTAATTTGGAGCAAATGACAGTACATTTTAAACAGTAACATGGAATGGCTTTTAAACCGAGAGAATCTTTGTGGTGTAAGAGGAAATGCCACAAAATTATGGCATACCGGGTGCAATACGTCAAACAGCATAACAATACATATGGGGGGATGATTCATGGAATCTGTGCGCCGAAAAAACGGGATGTGTACGCCATTCTGCCTGCAAATCCCTGTTTGTTAAATTTTGATTTGTGGGCAGAAATTCCATGAATCAGCCCCATGGATATCTAGTATTTTACCTTTACTATAGTAGTGCCACACACTGTTAGCATAGGTGTCCATAGAGACAGGCAGCAGCATCATGCATGCCAAAACAAAATAATACCACAGACACTAGTGGTGGCTGCAAAAATATGCAAGCAGCACTTCTTGCAGAATGGTGTAATACCAAAGGTTGTTACTAGATGTCCCTGCGGAGCAAGCACAGAACTTCCATATAGACTGCAATACCAAACGTTGTTCATAGAGGTCGATGCAGAAATTGCCATTTACAATCTCTGTATACAGGTACAGTTCCACATTCTTCTATTAGATGCCCCTTGGAACCAGGACAAAAAATGAATCTGCAAACTTGGAAACCATTCACGGTTTTACTGGCCTTTTTATGTTTCAAAAGCAAGACACCAGAAAAAAAGACCAAGTTTATTGGCATGGGAACTAAAACGGACATTGCAATTAAAACACTGCAGTGAGAGTGTTCTGGCATGCATATATGATGCACAACTAAAGACAATTGTTTTCCTTGCCTTTCAATGATGTAACTTGAGCGAGTGTACTTATAGCTTAATTCATGAAACACTTTAAATTCAGTTTAAATTGGAAACTTTGATCAGATATTTCAATAACTGTAGGTTTGAGACGGTTGTAAGGGGTGCAGTGGAGACCATAAAACAAGTTTAATTGGGAGGTATATCTGTTACAGTGGCATGCACTTAGGAAATCTTTCTTTGCAGAATATGGAAATATTGGTTGAGTCTCTTTCAATGCAATCATAGAAGTCTCAGTGAAATTCCATATGTGTTATTCCTCAAACGCAACTGTTATTACATTGCATCATTGACCTTATCGCCTCAGACAGTATATAGTCTGTGAGGGTTTGTTCATCATATATTCGTACTGATTTTTCCCAGAATATCAAAGGTAAAGCAGAGGCACGTCCGACTGCAATAGGATTTAAAAAGTAAACTTAATTTGAAGCAAATGACAGTACATTGTAAACATTAACATGGAATGGCTTTTAAACCACGGAAATCTTTGTGGTGTAAGAGGAAATGCCTCAAACGTAACTGTTACTATATTGCATCACTGACTTTATCGCCTCAGTCAGTATATAGTCTGTGAGTGTTTGTCCATCAGATATTCGTACTGATATTTCCCAGAATCTCAGACATAAAGCAGAGGCACGCCCGACTGCAACATAATTAAAAAGTACACTTAATTTGAAGCAAATGATAGTACATTTTAAACAGTAACATGGAATGGCTTTTAAACCACGGGAATCTTTGTGGTGTAAGACGAAATGCCACAAAATTACGGCATACCGGGTGAAATTTGTCAACAGCATAACAATACACATGGGTATCTAGTTTTTTTTAACTTTATTAAAGTAGTGTCAAACACTGTTAGCATAGGTCCCCATAGAGAGAGGCAGCAGCATCATGCATGTCAGAACAAAATAATACCACAGACACTAGTGGTGGCTGCAAAAATATGCAAGCAGCAATTCTTGCAGACTGGTGTAATATCACAGGTTGTTACAAGATGTCCCTGTGGAACAAGCACAGGCATTCCATATAGACTGCAATACCAAACGTTCTTCATAGAGGGCTGTGCAGAAATTGCCATTTACAATCTCTGTATATAGGGACAGTTCCACATTCTTCTACTAAATGCCCCCTTGGAATCAGGAAAAAAAAAGAATCTGCAAACTTGGAAAACATTCACGGTTTTACAGGCCTTTTCTGTTGCAAAAGCAAGATACTAGAAAAAAAGGCCAAGTTTATTGGCATGGGAACTAAAACGGACATTGCAATTAAAACACTGCAGTGAGAGTGTTCTGGCATGCATATATGATGCACAACTAAAGACAATTGTTTTCCTTGCCTTTCAATGATGTAACTTGAACGAGTGTAATTATAGCTTAATTCATGAAACACTTTAAATTCAGTTTAAATTGGAAACTTTGATCAGATATTTCAATAACTGTAGGTTTGAGACGGTTGTAAGGGGTGTAGTGGAGACCATAAAACAAGTTTAATTGGGAGGTATATCTGTTACAGTGGCATGCACTTTAATTAGGAAATCATTCTTTGCGGAATATGGAAATGCTGGCTGAGTCTCTTTCAATGCAATCATAGAAGTCTCAGAGAAATTCCATATGTGTTATTCCTCAAACGTATCTGTTACTATATTGCATCACTGACTTTATCGCCTCAGTCAGAATATAGTCTGTGAGGGTTTGTCCATCAGATATTCGCACTGATTTTTCCCAGAATCTCAGACGTAAAGCAGAGGTACGCCCGACTGCAACAGGATTTAAAAAGTAAACTTAATTTGAAGCAAATTACAGTACATTGTAAACAGTAACATGGAATGGCTTTTAAACCGAGAGAATCTTTGTGGTGTAAGAGGAAATGGCACAAAATTAAGGCATACCGGGTGCAATACGTCAAACAGCATAACAATACACATGGGGGGATGATTCATGGAATCTGTGCGCCGAAAAACCGAGATTTGTACGCCATTCTGCCTGCAAATCCCCATTTGTTAAATTTTGATTTGTGAGCAGAATGGCCCATAAATCCCTGTTTTTTGGCACACAAATTCCATAAATCAGTCCCATGGGTATCTAGTATTTTACCTTTACTATAGTAGTGCCACACACTGTTAGCATAGGTCCCCATAGAGACAGGCAGCAGCCTCATGCATGCCAGAACAAAATAATACCACAGACGCAAGTGGTGGCCGCAAAAATAAGCAAGCAGCACTTCTTGCAGACTGGTGTAATACCAAAGGTTGTTACAAGATGTCCCTGCAGAGCAAGCACATGCATTCCAAATAGACTGCAATACCAAACGTTCTTCATAGAGGGCATTTCAGAAATTGGCATTTACAATCTCTGTATATAGGTAAAGTTCCACATTCTTCTACTAGATGCCCCTTGGAACCAGGACGAAAAATGAATCTGCAAACTTGGAAACCATTCACGGTTTTACTGGCCTTTTTATGTTGCAAAAGCAAGACACCAGAAAAAAGACCAAGTTTATTGGCATGGGAACTAAAACGGACATTGCAATTAAAACACTGCAGTGAGACTGTTCGGGCATGCATATATGATGCACCACTAAAGACAATTGTTTATCTTGCCTTTCTATGATGTAACTTGAGCGAGTGTAATTATAGTTTCATTATGAAACACTTTTAATTCAGTTTAAATTGGAAACTTTGATCTGATATTTCAATAAATGTAGGTTTGAGACGGTTGTAAGGGGTGTAGTGGAGACCATAAAACAAATTTATTTGGGAGGAATATCTGTTACAGTGGCATGCATTTAATTAGGAAATCATTCTTTGCAGAACATGGAAATGTTGGCTGAGTCTCTTTCAATGCAATCATAGAAGTCTCAGAGATATTCCCTATGTGTTATTCCTCAAACTTAACTGTTACTATATTGCATCACTGACTTTATCGCCTCAGTGAGTATATATTCTGTGAGGGTTTGTCCATCAGATATTCGTACTGATTTTTTCCAGAATCTCAGATGTAATGCAGAAGCACGCCCGACTGCAACAGGATTTAAAAAGTAAACTTAATTTGAAGCAAATAACAGTACATTGTAAACAGTAACATGGAATGGCTTTTAAACCACGGGAATCTTTGTGTTGTAAGCCGAAATGCCACAAAATTACGGCATACCGGTTGCAATTCGTCAACAGCATAACAATACACATGGGTATCTAGTGTTTTTACTTTACTATAGTAGTGTCACACACTGTTAGCATAGGTCCCCATAGAGACAGGCAGCAACATCATGCATGCCAGAAAAAGATAATACTACAGAAACTAGTGGTGGCCGCAAAAACATGCAAGCAGCACTTCTTGCAGACTGGTGTAATACCAGCGGTTGTTACTAGATGTCCCTGCGGAGCAAGCACAGGCATTCCATTTAGAATGCAATACCAAACGTTCTTCATAGAGGCGGTTTCAGAAATTTCCATTTACAATCTCTGTATATAGGTACAGTTCCACATTCTTCTTCTAGATTCCCCTTGGAACCAGGACAAAAAAAGAATCTGCAAACTTGGAAAACATTCACGGTTTTACAGGCCTTTTACTGTTGCAAAAATGCAAGACACCAGAAACAAGGCCAAGTTTATTGGCAAAGGAACTAAAACAGACATTGTAATTAAAACACTGCGGTGAGAGTGTTCGGGCATGCATATATTATGCACCACTAAAGACAATTGTTTTCCTTGCCTTTCTATGATGTAACTTGAGCGAGTGCAATTATAGTTTAATTCATGAAACACTTTTAATTCAGTTTAAATTGGAATCTTTGATCGGATATTTCAATAACTGTAGGTGTGAGATGGTTGTAAGGGGTGTAGTGGAGACCATAAAACAGATTTATTTGGGAGGGATATCGGTTACAGTGGCATGCACTTTAATTAGGAAATCTTTCTTTGCAGAATATGGAAATGTTGGCTGAGTCTCTTTCAATGCAATCATAGAAGTCTCAGAGAAATTCCATATGTGTTATTCCTCAAACGTAACTGTTACTATATTGCATCACTGACTTTATCGCCTCAGTCAGTATATAGTCAGTGAGCGTTTGTCCATCAGATATTCGTACTGATTTTTCCCAGAATCTCAGACGTAAAGCAGAGGCACGTCCGACTGCAATAGGATTTAAAAAGTAAACTTAATTTGAAGCAAATGACAGTACATTGTAAACAGTAACATGGAATGCCTTTTAAACCGAGAGAATCTTTGTGGTGTAAGAGGAAATGCCACAAAATTATGGCATACCGGGTGCAATACGTCCAACAGCATAACAATACACATGGGGGGATGATTCATGGAATCTGTGCGCCGAAAAAACGGGATTTGTACGGCATTCTGCCTGCAAATCCTCATTTGTTAAATTTTGATTTGTGGGCAGAAATTCCATGAATCAGCCCCATGGATATCTAGTATTTTACCTTTACTATAGTAGTGCCACACACTGTTAGCATAGGTGTCCATAGAGACAGGCAGCAGCCTCATGCATGCCAGAACAAAATAATACCACAGACGCAAGTGGTGGCCACAAAAATATGCAAGCAGCACTTCTTGCAGACTGCTGTAATACCAAAGGTTGTTACAAGATGTCCCTGCAGAGCAAGCACATGCATTCCAAATAGACTGCAATACCAAACGTTCTTCATAGAGGGCATTTCAGAAATTGGCATTTACAATCTCTGTATATAGGTAAAGTTCCACATTCTTCTACTAGATGCCCCTTGGAACCAGGACAAAAAATGAATCTGCAAACTTGGAAACCATTCACGGTTTTACTGGCCTTTTTATGTTTCAAAAGCAAGACACCAGAAAAAATACCAAGTTTATTGGCATGGGAACTAAAACGGACATTGCAATTAAAACACTGCAGTGAGAGTGTTCTGGCATGCATATATTATGCACCACTAAAGAAAATTGTTTTCCTTGCCTTTCAATGATGTCACTTGAGCGAGTGTAATTATAGCTTAATTCATGAAACACTTTAAATTCAGTTTAAATTGGAAACTTTGATCAGATATTTCAATAACTGTAGGTGTGAGACGGTTGTAAGGGGTGTAGTGGAGACCATAAAACAGATTTATTTGGGAGGGATATCTGTAACAGTGGCATGCACTTTAATTAGGAAATCTTTCTTTGCAGAATATGGAAATGTTGGCTGAGTCTCTTTGAATGCAATCATAGAAGTCTCAGAGAAATTGCATATATGTTATTCCTCAAACGTAACTGTTACTATATTGCATCACTGACTTTATCGCCTCAGTCAGTATATAGTCTGTGAGGGTTTGTCCATCAGATATTCGTACTGATTTTTCCCAGAATCTCAGACGTAAAGCAGAGGCACGTCCGACTGCAATACGATTTAAAAAGTAAGCTTAATTTGAAGCAAATGACAGTACATTGTAAACAGTAACATGGAATGGCTTTTAAACCACGGGAATCTTTGAGGTGTAAGAGGAAATGCCACAAAATTACGGCATATAGGGTGCAATTCGTCAACAGCATAACAATACACATGGGTATCTAGTCTTTTTTACTTTATTATATTAGTGTCACACACTGTTAGCATAGGTCCCCAAAGAGACAGGCAGCAGCATCATGCATGCCAGAAAAAAATAACACCACAGACACTAGTGGTGGCCGCAAAAATATGCAAACAGCACTTCTTGCAGACTGTTGTAATACCAAAGGTTGTTACTAGATGTCCATGCGGAGCAAGCACAGAACTTCCATATAGACTGCAATACCAAACGTTGTTCATAGAGGACGTTGCAGAAATTGCCATTTACAATCTCTGTATATAGGTACAGTTCCACATTATTCTACTAGATGCCCCTTGGAACCAGGACAAAAAATGAATCTGCAAACTTGGAAACCATTCACGGTTTTACAGGCCTTTGACAGTTGCAAAAGCAAGACACCAGAAAAAAGGCCAAGTTTATTGCATTGGGAAATAAAATTGACATTGCAATTAAAACACTGCATTGAGAGTGTTCGGGCATGCATATATTATGCACCACTAAAGACAATTGTTTTCCTTGCCTTTCTATTATGTAACTTGAGTGAGTGCAATTATAGTTTAATTCATGAAACACTTTTAATTCAGTTTAAATTGGAATCTTTGATCGGATATTTCAATAACTGTAGGTGTGAGACGGTTGTAAGGGGTGTAGTGGAGACCATAAAACAGATTTATTTGGGAGGGATATCTGTTACAGTGGCATGCACTTTAATTAGGAAATCTTTCTTTGCAGAATATGGAAATGTTGGCTGAGTCTCTTTCAATGCAATCATAGAAGTCTCAGAGAAATTCCATATGTGTTATTCCTCAAACGTAACTGTTACTATATTGCATCACTGACTTTATCGCCTCAGTCAGTATATAGTCTGTGAGGGTTTGTCCATCAGATATTCATACTGATTTTTCCCAGAATCTCAGACGTAAAGCAGAGGCACGTCCGACTGCAATAGGATTTAAAAAGTAAACTTAATTTGAAGCAAATGACAGTACATTGTAAACAGTAACATGGAATGGCTTTTAAACCGAGAGAATCTTTGTGGTGTAAGAGGAAATGCCACAAAATAACGGCATACCGGGTGCAATACGTCAAACAGCATAACAATACACATGGGGGGATGATTCATGGAATCTGCGCGCCGAAAAAACGGGATTTGTACGCCATTCTGCCTGCAAATCCCCATTTGTTAAATTTGGATTTGTGGGCAGAATGGCGCACAAATTCCATGAATCAGCCCCATGGATATCTAGTATTTTACCTTTACTATAGTAGTGCCACACACTGTTAGCATAGGTCCCCAAAGAGACAGGCAGCAGCATCATGCATGCCAGAAAAAAATAACACCACAGACACTAGTGGTGGCCGCAAAAATATGCAAGCAGCACTTCCTGCAGACTGTTGTAATACCAAAGGTTGTTACTAGATGTCCATGCGGAGCAAGCACAGAACTTCCATATAGACTGCAATACCAAACGTTGTTCATAGAGGTCTTTGCAGAAATTGCCATTTACAATCTCTGTATACAGGTACAGTTCCACATTCTTCTACTAGATGCCCCTTGGAACCAGGACAAAAAATGAATCTGCAAACTTGGAAACCATTCACGGTTTTACTGGCCTTTTTATGTTTCAAAAGCAAGACACCAGAAAAAAGACCAAGTTTATTGGCATGGGAACTAAAACGGACATTGCAATTAAAACACTGCAGTGAGAGTGTTCTGGCATGCATATATGATGCACAACTAAAGAAAATTGTTTTCCTTGCCTTTCAATGATGTCACTTGAGCGAGTGTAATTATAGCTTAATTCATGAAACACTTTAAATTCAGTTTAAATTGGAAACTTTGATCAGATATTTCAATAACTGTAGGTTTGAGACGGTTGTAAGGGGTGCAGTGGAGACCATAAAACAAGTTTAATTGCGAGGTATATCTGTTACAGTGGCATGCACTTTAATTAGGAAATCTTTCTTTGCAGAATATGGAAATTTTGGCTGAGTCTCTTTCAATGCAATCATAGGTCTCAGAGAAATTCCATATATGTTATTCCTCAAACGTAACTGTTACTATATTGCATCACTGACTTTATCGCCTCAGTCAGTATATAGTCTGTGAGGGTTTGTCCATCAGATATTCGTACTGATTTTTCCCAGAATCTCAGACGTAAAGCAGAGGCACGTCCGACTGCAATACGATTTAAAAAGTAAACCTAATTTGAAGCAAATGACAGTACATTGTAAACAGTAACATGGAATGGCTTTTAAACCACGGGAATCTTTGAGGTGTAAGAGGAAATGCCACAAAATTACGGCATATAGGGTGCAATTCGTCAACAGCATAACAATACACATGGGTATCTAGTCTTTTTTACTTTATTATATTAGTGTCACACACTGTTAGCATAGGTCCCCAAAGAGACAGGCAGCAGCATCATGCATGCCAGAAAAAAATAACACCACAGACACTAGTGGTGGCCGCAAAAATATGCAAACAGCACTTCTTGCAGACTGTTGTAATACCAAAGGTTGTTACTAGATGTCCATGCGGAGCAAGCACAGAACTTCCATATAGACTGCAATACCAAACGTTGTTCATAGAGGACGTTGCAGAAATTGCCATTTACAATCTCTGTATATAGGTACAGTTCCACATTATTCTACTAGATGCCCCTTGGAACCAGGACAAAAAATGAATCTGCAAACTTGGAAACCATTCACGGTTTTACAGGCCTTTGACAGTTGCAAAAGCAAGACACCAGAAAAAAGGCCAAGTTTATTGCATTGGGAAATAAAATTGACATTGCAATTAAAACACTGCATTGAGAGTGTTCGGGCATGCATATATTATGCACCACTAAAGACAATTGTTTTCCTTGCCTTTCTATTATGTAACTTGAGTGAGTGCAATTATAGTTTAATTCATGAAACACTTTTAATTCAGTTTAAATTGGAATCTTTGATCGGATATTTCAATAACTGTAGGTGTGAGACGGTTGTAAGGGGTGTAGTGGAGACCATAAAACAGATTTATTTGGGAGGGATATCTGTTACAGTGGCATGCACTTTAATTAGGAAATCTTTCTTTGCAGAATATGGAAATGTTGGCTGAGTCTCTTTCAATGCAATCATAGAAGTCTCAGAGAAATTCCATATGTGTTATTCCTCAAACGTAACTGTTACTATATTGCATCACTGACTTTATCGCCTCAGTCAGTATATAGTCTGTGAGGGTTTGTCCATCAGATATTCATACTGATTTTTCCCAGAATCTCAGACGTAAAGCAGAGGCACGTCCGACTGCAATAGGATTTAAAAAGTAAACTTAATTTGAAGCAAATGACAGTACATTGTAAACAGTAACATGGAATGGCTTTTAAACCGAGAGAATCTTTGTGGTGTAAGAGGAAATGCCACAAAATAACGGCATACCGGGTGCAATACGTCAAACAGCATAACAATACACATGGGGGGATGATTCATGGAATCTGCGCGCCGAAAAAACAGGATTTGTACGCCATTCTGCCTGCAAATCCCCATTTGTTAAATTTGGATTTGTGGGCAGAATGGCGCACAAATTCCATGAATCAGCCCCATGGATATCTAGTATTTTACCTTTACTATAGTAGTGCCACACACTGTTAGCACTACTATAGTTTGTCCATAGAGACAGGCAGCAGCATCATGCATGCCAAAACAAAATAATACCACAGACACTAGTGGTGGCTGCAAAAATATGCAAGCAGCACTTCTTGCAGAATGGTGTAATATCACAGGTTGTTACAAGATGGCCCTGTGGAACAAGCACAGGCATTCCATAGAGACTGCAATACCTAACGTTCTTCATAGAGGGCTGTGCAGAAATTGCCATTTACAATCTCTGTATATAGGGACAGTTCCACATTCTTCTACTAGATGCCCCTTTGGAATCAGGAAAAAAAAAGAATCTGCAAACTTGGAAAACATTCACGGTTTTACAGGCCTTTTATGTTGCAAAAGCAAGATACTAGAAACAAGGTCAAGTTTATTGGCATGGGAACTAAAACGGACATTGCAATTAAAACACTGCGGTGAGAGTGTTCTGGCATGCATATATGATGCACAACTAAAGACAATTGTTTTCCTTGCCTTTCAATGATGTAACTTGAACGAGTGTAATTATAGCTTAATTCATGAAACACTTTAAATTCAGTTTAAATTGGAAACTTTGATCAGATATTTCAATAACTGTAGGTTTGAGACGGTTGTAAGGGGTGTAGTGGAGACCATAAAACAAGTTTAATTGGGAGGTATATCTGTTACAGTGGCATGCACTTTAATTAGGAAATCATTCTTTGCAGAATATGGAAATGCTGGCTGAGTCTCTTTCAATGCAATCATAGAAGTCTCAGAGAAATTCCATATGTGTTATTCCTCAAACGTATCTGTTACTATATTGCATCACTGACTTTATCGCCTCAGTCAGAATATAGTCTTTGAGGGTTTGTCCATCAGATATTCGCACTGATTTTTCCCAGAATCTCAGACGTAAAGCAGAGGTACGCCCGACTGCAACAGGATTTAAAAAGTAAACTTAATTTGAAGCAAATGACAGTACATTGTAAACAGTAACATGGAATGGCTTTTAAACCGAGAGAATCTTTGTGGTGTAAGAGGAAATGCCACAAAATTACGGCATACCGGGTGCAATACGTCAAACAGCATAACAATACACATGGGGGGATGATTCATGGAATCTGTGCGCCGAAAAACCGAGATTTGTACGCCATTCTGCCTGCAAATCCCCATTTGTTAAATTTTGATTTGTGAGCAGAATGGCCCATAAATCCCTGTTTTTTGGCACACAAATTCCATAAATCAGTCCCATGGGTATCTAGTATTTTACCTTTACTATAGTATTGCCACACACTGTTAGCATAGGTGCCCATAAAAACAGGCAGCAGCATCATGCATGCCAGAACAAAATAATACCACAGACACTAGTGGTGGCTGCAAAAATATGCAAGCAGCACTTCTTGCAGAATGGTGTAATACCAAAGGTTGTTACAAGAAGTCCCTGTGGAACAAGCACAGGCATTCCATATAGACTGCAATACCAAACGTTCTTCAAAGAGGGCATTTCAGAAATTGGCATTTACAATCTCTGTATATGGGTAAAGTTCCACATTCTTCTACTAGATGCCCCTTGGAACCAGAACAACAAATGAATCTACAAACTTAGAAACCATTCACGGTTTTACTGGACTTTTTATGTTGCAAAAGCAAGACACCAGAAAAAAGACCAAGTTTATTGGCATGGGAACTAAAACGGACATTGCAATTAAAACACTGCAGTGAGAGTGTTCGGGCATGCATATATTATGCACCACTAAAGACAAATGTTTTCCTTGCCTTTCTATGATGTAACTTGAGCGAGTGTAATTATAGTTTGATTCATGAAACACTTTTAATTCAGTTTAAATTGGAATCTTTGATCGGATATTTCAATAACTGTAGATTTGAGACGGTTGTAAGGGTTGTAGTGGAGACCATAAAACAAATTTAATTGGGAGGTATATCTGTTACAGTGGCATGCACTTTAATTAGGAAATTATTCTTTGCATAATATGGAAATGTTGGCTCAGTCTCTTTCAGTGCAATCATAGAAGTCTCAGAGAAATTCCATATGTGTTATTCCTCAAACTTAACTGTTACTATATTGCATCACTGACTTTACCACCTCAGTCAGTATATAGTCTGTGAGGGTTTGTCCGTCAGATATTCGTGCTGATTTTTCCCCGAATCTCAGATATAAAGCAGAGGCACGTCTGACTGCAATAGGATTTAAAAAATAAACTTAATTTGAAGCAAATGACAGTACATTGTAAACAGTAACATGGAATGTCTTTTAAACCGAGAGAATGTTTGTGGTGTAAGAGGAAATGCCGCAAAATTACTGCATACCGGGTGCAATACGTCAAACAGCATAACAATACACATGGGGGGATGATTCATGGAATCTGTGCACCGAAAAAACGGTATTTGTACGCCATTCTGCCTGCAAATCCCCATTTGTTAAATTTTGATTTGTGGGCAGAATGGCGCACAAATTCCATGCATCAGCCCATGGATATCTGGTATTTTGCCTTTACTATAGTAGTGCCACACACTGTTAGCATAGGTCCCCATAGAGACAGGCAGCAGCCTCATGCATGCCAGAACAAAATAATACCACAGACGCAAGTGGTGGCCGCAAAAATATGCAAGCAGCACTTCTTGCAGACTGGTGTAATACCAAAGGTTGTTACAAGATGTCCCTGCAGAGCAAGCACATGCATTCCAAATAGACTGCAATACCAAACGTTCTTCATAGAGGGCATTTCAGAAATTGGCATTTACAATCTCTGTATATAGGTAAAGTTCCACATTCTTCTACTAGATGCCCCTTGGAACCAGGACGAAAAATGAATCTGCAAACTTGGAAACCATTCACGGTTTTACTGGCCTTTTTATGTTGCAAAAGCAAGACACCAGAAAAAAGACCAAGTTTATTGGCATGGGAACTAAAACGGACATTGCAATTAAAACACTGCAGTGAGACTGTTCGGGCATGCATATATGATGCACCACTAAAGACAATTGTTTATCTTGCCTTTCTATGATGTAACTTGAGCGAGTGTAATTATAGTTTCATTATGAAACACTTTTAATTCAGTTTAAATTGGAAACTTTGATCTGATATTTCAATAAATGTAGGTTTGAGACGGTTGTAAGGGGTGTAGTGGAGACCATAAAACACATTTATTTGGGAGGGATATCTGTTACAGTGGCATGCATTTAATTAGGAAATCATTCTTTGCAGAACATGGAAATGTTGGCTGAGTCTCTTTCAATGCAATCATAGAAGTCTCAGAGATATTCCCTATGTGTTATTCCTCAAACGTAACTGTTACTATATTGCATCACTGACTTTATCGCCTCAGTGAGTATATATTCTGTGAGGGTTTGTCCATCAGATATTCGTACTGATTTTTTCCAGAATCTCAGATGTAATTCAGAAGCGTGCCCGACTGCAACAGGATTTAAAAAGTAAACTTAATTTGAAGCAAATGACAGTACATTGTAAACAGTAACATGGAATGGCTTTTAAACCAGGGGAATCTTTGTGTTGTAAGCCGAAATGCCACAAAATTACGGCATACCGGTTGCAATTCGTCAACAGCATAACAATACACATGGATATCTAGTGTTTTTACTTTACTATAGTAGTGTCACACACTGTTAGCATAGGTCCCCATAGAGACAGGCAGCAACATCATGCATGCCAGAAAAAGATAATACTACAGAAACTAGTGGTGGCCGCAAAAACATGCAAGCAGCACATCTTGCAGACTGGTGTAATACCAGCGGTTGTTACTAGATGTCCCTGCGGAGCAAGCACAGGCATTCCATTTAGAATGCAATACCAAACGTTCTTCATAGAGGCGGTTTCAAAAATTTCCATTTACAATCTCTGTATATAGGTACAGTTCCACATTCTTCTTCTAGATTCCCCTTGGAACCAGGAAAAAAAAAGAATCTGCAAACTTGGAAAACATTCACGGTTTTACAGGCCTTTTACTGTTGCAAAAGCAAGACACCAGAACAAAAGGCCAAGTTTATTGGCATGGGAACTAAAACGGACATTGCATTTAAAACACTGGAGTGAGAGTGTTCTGGCATGCATATATTATGCACAACTAAAGACAATTGTTTTCCTTGCCTTTCAATGATGTAACTTGAGCGAGTGCAATTATAGTTTAATTCACGAAACACTTTTAATTCAGTTTAAATTGGAAACTTTGATCAGATATTTCAATAACTGTAGGTTTGAGACGGTTGTAAGGGGTGTAGTGGAGACCATAAAACAACTTTAATTGGGAGGGATATCTGTCACAGTGGCATGCACTTTCATTAGGAAATCTTTCTTTGCAGAATATGGAAATGTTGGCTGAGTCTCTTTCAATGCAATCATAGAAGTCTCAGAGAAATTCCATATATGTTATTCCTCAAACGTAACTGTTACTATATTGCATCACTGACTTTATCGCCTCAGTCAGTATATAGTCTGTGAGGGTTTGTCCATCAGATATTCGTACTGATTTTTCCCAGAATCTCAGACGTAAAGCAGAGGCACGTCCGACTGCAATACGATTTAAAAAGTAAACTTAATTTGGAGCAAATGACAGTACATTGTAAACAGTAACATGGAATGGCTTTTAAACCACGGGAATCTTTGTGGTGTAAGAGGAAATGCCACAAAATTACGGCATACCGGGTGCAATTCGTCAACAGCATAACAATACACATGGGTATCTAGTCTTTTTTACTTTATTATAGTAGTGTCACACACTGTTAGCATAGGTCCCCAAAGAGACAGGCAGCAGCATCATGCATGCCAGAAAAAAATAACACCACAGACACTAGTGGTGGCCGCAAAAATATGCAAGCAGCACTTCTTGCAGACTGTTGTCATACCAAAGGTTGTTACTAGATATCCATGCGGAGCAAGCACAGAACTTCCATATAGACTGCAATACCAAACGTTGTTCATAGAGGACGTTGCAGAAATTGCCATTTACAATCTCTGTATATAGGTACAGTTCCACATTATTCTACTAGATGCCCCTTGGAACCAGGACAAAAAATGAATCTGCAAACTTGGAAATCATTCACGGTTTTACAGGCCTTTGACAGTTGCAAAAGCAAGACACCAGAAAAAAGGCCAAGTTTATTGCATTGGGAAATAAAATGGACATTGCAATTAAAACACTGCATTGAGAGTGTTCGGGCATGCATATATTATGCACCACTAAAGACAATTGTTTTCCTTGCCTTTCTATTATGTAACTTGAGTGAGTGCAATTATAGTTTAATTCATGAAACACTTTTAATTCAGTTTAAATTGGAATCTTTGATCGGATATTTCAATAACTGTAGGTGTGAGACGGTTGTAAGGGGTGTAGTGGAGACCATAAAACAGATTTATTTGGGAGGGATATCTGTTACAGTGGCATGCACTTTAATTAGGAAATCTTTCTTTGCAGAATATGGAAATGTTGGCTGAGTCTCTTTCAATGCAATCATAGAAGTCTCAGAGAAATTCCATATGTGTTATTCCTCAAACGTAACTGTTACTATATTGCATCACTGACTTTATCGCCTCAGTCAGTATATAGTCTGTGAGGGGTTGTCCATCAGATATTCATACTGATTTTTCCCAGAATCTCAGACGTAAAGCAGAGGCACGTCCGACTGCAATAGGATTTAAAAAGTAAACTTAATTTGAAGCAAATGACAGTACATTGTAAACAGTAACATGGAATGGCTTTTAAACCGAGAGAATCTTTGTGGTGTAAGAGGAAATGCCACAAAATAACGGCATACCGGGTGCAATACGTCAAACAGCATAACAATACACATGGGGGGATGATTCATGGAATCTGCGCGCCGAAAAAACGGGATTTGTACGCCATTCTGCCTGCAAATCCCCATTTGTTAAATTTGGATTTGTGGGCAGAATGGCGCACAAATTCCATGAATCAGCCCCATGGATATCTAGTATGTTACCTTTACTATAGTAGTGCCACACACTGTTAGCATAGGTGTCCATAGAGACAGGCAGCAGCATCATGCATGACAAAACAAAATAATACCACAGACACTAGTGGTGGCTGCAAAAATATGCAAGCAGCACTTCTTGCAGAATGGTGTAATACCAAAGGTTGTTACTAGATGTCCCTGCGGAGCAAGCACAGAACTTCCATATAGACTGCAATACCAAACGTTGTTCATAGAGGTCGTTGCAGAAATTGCCATTTACAATCTCTGTATACAGGTACAGTTCAACATTATTCTACTAGATGCCCCTTGGAACCAGGACAAAAAATGAATCTGCAAACTTGGAAACCATTCACGGTTTTACTGGCCTTTTTATGTTTCAAAAGCAAGACACCAGAAAAAAGACCAAGTTTATTGGCATGGGAACTAAAACGGGCAACACAATTAAAACACTGCAGTGAGAGTGTTCTGGCATGCATATATGATGCACAACTAAAGACAATTGTTTTCCTTGCCTTTCAATGATGTAACTTGAGCGAGTGTAATTATAGCTTAATTCATGAAACACTTTAAATTCAGTTTAAATTGGAAACTTTGATCAGATATTTCAATAACTGTAGGTTTGAGACGGTTGTAAGGGGTGCAGTGGAGACCATAAAACAAGTTTAATTGGGAGGTGTATCTGTTACAGTTGCATGCACTTTAATTAGGAAATCTTTCTTTGCAGAATATGGAAATGTTGGCTGAGTCTCTTTCAATGCAATCATAGAAGTCTCAGAGAAATTCCATATATGTTATTCCTCAAACGTAACTGTTACTATATTGCATCACTGACTTTATCGCCTCAGTCAGTATATAGTCTGTGAGGGTTTGTCCATCAGATATTCGTACTGATTTTTCCCAGAATCTGAGACGTAAAGCAGAGGCACGTCCGACTGCAATACGATTTAAAAAGTAAACCTAATTTGAAGCAAATGACAGTACATTGTAAACAGTAACATGGAATGGCTTTAAAACCACGGGAATCTTTGTGGTGTAAGAGGAAATGCCACAAAATTACGGCATACCGGGTGCAATTCGTCAACAGCATAACAATACACATGGGTATCTAGTCTTTTTTACTTTATTATAGTAGTGTCACACACTGTTAGCATAGGTCCCCAAAGAGACAGGCAGCAGCATCATGCATGCCAGAAAAAAATAACACCACAGACACTAGTGGTGGCCGCAAAAATATGCAAGCAGCACTTCTTGCAGACTGTTGTCATACCAAAGGTTGTTACTAGATGTCCATGCGGAGCAAGCACAGAACTTCCATATAGACTGCAATACCAAACGTTGTTCATAGAGGACGTTGCAGAAATTGCCATTTACAATCTCTGTATATAGGTACAGTTCCACATTATTCTACTAGATGCCCCTTGGAACCAGGACAAAAAATGAATCTGCAAACTTGGAAATCATTCACGGTTTTACAGGCCTTTGACAGTTGCAAAAGCAAGACACCAGAAAAAAGGCCAGGTTTATTGCATTGGGAAATAAAATGGACATTGCAATTAAAACACTGCATTGAGAGTGTTCGGGCATGCATATATTATGCACCACTAAAGACAATTGTTTTCCTTGCCTTTCTATTATGTAACTTGAGTGAGTGCAATTATAGTTTAATTCATGAAACACTTTTAATTCAGTTTAAATTGGAATATTTGATCGGATATTTCAATAACTGTAGGTGTGAGACGGTTGTAAGGGGTGTAGTGGAGACCATAAAACAGATTTATTTGGGAGGGATATCTGTTACAGTGGCATGCACTTTAATTAGGAAATCTTTCTTTGCAGAATATGGAAATGTTGGCTGAGTCTCTTTCAATGCAATCATAGAAGTCTCAGAGAAATTCCATATGTGTTATTCCTCAAACGTAACTGTTACTATATTGCATCACTGACTTTATCGCCTCAGTCAGTATATAGTCTGTGAGGGGTTGTTCCCAGAATCTCAGACGTAAAGCAGAGGCACGTCCGACTGCAATAGGATTTAAAAAGTAAACTTAATTTGAAGCAAATGACAGTACATTGTAAACAGTAACATGGAATGGCTTTTAAACCGAGAGAATCTTTGTGGTGTAAGAGGAAATGCCACAAAATAACGGCATACTGGGTGCAATACGTCAAACAGCATAACAATACACATGGGGGGATGATTAATGGAATCTGCGCGCCGAAAAAACGGGATTTGTACGCCATTCTGCCTGCAAATCCCCATTTGTTAAATTTGGATTTGTGGGCAGAATGGCGCACAAATTCCATGAATCAGCCCCATGGATATCTAGTATTTTACCTTTACTATAGTAGTGCCACACACTGTTAGCATAGGTGTCCATAGAGACAAGCAGCAGCATCATGCATGCCAAAACAAAATAATACCACAGACACTAGTGGTGGCTGTAAAAATATGCAAGCAGCACTTCTTGCAGAATGGTGTAATACCAAAGGTTGTTACTAGATGTCCCTGCGGGGCAAGCACAGAACTTCCATATAGACTGCAATACCAAACGTTGTACATAGAGGTCGGTGCAGAAATTGCCATTTACAATCTCTGTATACAGGTACAGTTCAACATTCTTCTACTAGATGCCCCTTGGAACCAGGACAAAAAATGAATCTGCAAACTTGGAAACCATTCACGGTTTTACTGGCCTTTTTATGTTTCAAAAGCAAGACACCAGAAAAAAGACCAAGTTTATTGGCATGGGAACTAAAACGGGCATTGCAATTAAAACACTGCAGTGAGAGTGTTCTGGCATGCATATATGATGCACAACTAAAGACAATTGTTTTCCTTGCCTTTCAATGATGTAAGTTGAGCGAGTGTAATTATAGCTTAATTCATGAAACACTTTAAATTCAGTTTAAATTGGAAACTTTGATCAGATATTTCAATAACTGTAGGTTTGAGACAGTTGTAAGGGGTGCAGTGGAGACCATAAAACAAGTTTAATTGCGAGGTATATCTGTTACAGTGGCATGCACTTTAATTAGGAAATCTTTCTTTGCAGAATATGGAAATGTTGGCTGAGTCTCTTTCAATGCAATCATAGAAGTCTCAGAGAAATTCCATATATGTTATTCCTCAAACATAACTGTTACTATATTGCATCACTGACTTTATCGCTCAGTCAGTATATAGTCTGTGAGGGTTTGTCCATCAGATATTCGTACTGATTTTTCCCAGAATCTCAGACGTAAAGCAGAGGCACGTCCGACTGCAATACGATTTAAAAAGTAAACTTAATTTGGAGCAAATGACAGTACATTGTAAACAGTAACATGGAATGGCTTTTAAACCACGGGAATCTTTGTGGTGTAAGAGGAAATGCCACAAAATTACGGCATACCGGGTGCAATTCGTCAACAGCATAACAATACACATGGGTATCTAGTCTTTTTTACTTTATTATAGTAGTGTCACACACTGTTAGCATAGGTCCCCAAAGAGACAGGCAGCAGCATCATGCATGCCAGAAAAAAATAACACCACAGACACTAGTGGTGGCCGCAAAAATATGCAAGCAGCACTTCTTGCAGACTGTTGTCATACCAAAGGTTGTTACTAGATGTCCATGCGGAGCAAGCACAGAACTTCCATATAGACTGCAATACCAAACGTTGTTCATAGAGGACGTTGCAGAAATTGCCATTTACAATCTCTGTATATAGGTACAGTTCCACTTTATTCTACTAGATGCCCCTTGGAACCAGGACAAAAAATGAATCTGCAAACTTGGAAATCATTCACGGTTTTACAGGCCTTTGACAGTTGCAAAAGCAAGACACCAGAAAAAAGGCCAAGTTTATTGCATTGGGAAATAAAATGGACATTGCAATTAAAACACTGCATTGAGAGTGTTCGGGCATGCATATATTATGCACCACTAAAGACAATTGTTTTCCTTGCCTTTCTATTATGTAACTTGAGTGAGTGCAATTATAGTTTAATTCATGAAACACTTTTAATTCAGTTTAAATTGGAATCTTTGATCGGATATTTCAATAACTGTAGGTGTGAGACGGTTGTAAGGGGTGTAGTGGAGACCATAAAACAGATTTATTTGGGAGGGATATCTGTTACAGTGGCATGCACTTTAATTAGGAAATCTTTCTTTGCAGAATATGGAAATGTTGGCTGAGTCTCTTTCAATGCAATCATAGAAGTCTCAGAGAAATTCCATATGTGTTATTCCTCAAACGTAACTGTTACTATATTGCATCACTGACTTTATCGCCTCAGTCAGTATATAGTCTGTGAGGGGTTGTCCATCAGATATTCATACTGATTTTTCCCAGAATCTCAGACGTAAAGCAGAGGCACGTTCGACTGCAATAGGATTTAAAAAGTAAACTTAATTTGAAGCAAATGACAGTACATTGTAAACAGTAACATGGAATGGCTTTTAAACCGAGAGAATCTTTGTGGTGTAAGAGGAAATGCCACAAAATAACGGCATACCGGGTGCAATACGTCAAACAGCATAACAATACACATGGGGGGATGATTCATGGAATCTGCGCGCCGAAAAAATGGGATTTGTACGCCATTCTGCCTGCAAATCCCCATTTGTTAAATTTCGATTTGTGGGCAGAATGGCGCACAAATTCCATGAATCAGCCCCATGGATATCTAGTATTTTACCTTTACTATAGTAGTGCCACACACTGTTAGCATAGGTGTCCATAGAGACAGGCAGCAGCATCATGCATGCCAAAACAAAATAATACCACAGACACTAGTGGTGGCTGCAAAAATATGCAAGCAGCACTTCTTGCAGAATGGTGTAATACCAAAGGTTGTTACTAGATGTCCCTGCGGAGCAAGCACCGAACTTCCATATAGACTGCAATACCAAACGTTGTTCATAGAGGTCGTTGCAGAAATTGCCTTTTACAATCTCTGTATACAGGTACAGTTCAACATTCTTCTACTAGATGCCCCTTGGAACCAGGACAAAAAATGAATCTGCAAACTTGAAAACCATTCACGGTTTTACTGGCCTTTTTATGTTTCAAAAGCAAGACACCAGAAAAAAGACCAAGTTTATTGGCATGGGAACTAAAACGGGCAACGCAATTAAAACACTGCAGTGAGAGTGTTCTGGCATGCATATATGATGCACAACTAAAGACAATTGTTTTCCTTGCCTTTCAATGATGTAACTTGAGCGAGTGTAATTATAGCTTAATTCATGAAACACTTTAAATTCAGTTTAAATTGGAAACTTTGATCAGATATTTCAATAACTGTAGGTTTGAGACGGTTGTAAGGGGTGCAGTGGAGACCATAAAACAAGTTTAATTGGGAGGTGTATCTGTTACAGTTGCATGCACTTTAATTAGGAAATCTTTCTTTGCAGAATATGGAAATGTTGCTGAGTCTCTTTCAATGCAATCATAGAAGTCTCAGAGAAATTCCATATATGTTATTCCTCAAACGTAACTGTTACTATATTGCATCACTGACTTTATCGCCTCAGTCAGTATATAGTCTGTGAGGGTTTGTCCATCAGATATTCGTACTGATTTTTCCCAGAATCTGAGACGTAAAGCAGAGGCACGTCCGACTGCAATACGATTTAAAAAGTAAACCTAATTTGAAGCAAATGACAGTACATTGTAAACAGTAACATGGAATGGCTTTAAAACCACGGGAATATTTTTGTGGTGTAAGAGGAAATGCCACAAAATTACGGCATACCGGGTGCAATTCGTCAACAGCATAACAATACACATGGGTATCTAGTCTTTTTTACTTTATTATAGTAGTGTCACACACTGTTAGCATAGGTCCCCAAAGAGACAGGCAGCAGCATCATGCATGCCAGAAAAAAATAACACCACAGACACTAGTGGTGGCCGCAAAAATATGCAAGCAGCACTTCTTGCAGACTGTTGTAATACCAAAGGTTGTTACTAGATGTCCATGCGGAGCAAGCACAGAACTTCCATATAGACTGCAATACCAAAAGTTGTTCATAGAGGACGTTGCAGAAATTGCCATTTACAATCTCTGTATATAGGTACAGTTCCACATTATTCTACTAGATGCCCCTTGGAACCAGGACAAAAATGAATCTGCAAACTTGGAAATCATTCACGGTTTTACAGGCCTTTGACAGTTGCAAAAGCAAGACACCAGAAAAAAGGCCAAGTTTATTGCATTGGGAAATAAAATGGACATTGCAATTAAAACACTGCATTGAGAGTGTTCGGGCATGCATATATTATGCACCACTAAAGACAATTGTTTTCCTTGCCTTTCTATGATGTAACTTGAGCGAGTGCAATTATAGCTTAATTCATGAAACACTTTAAATTCAGTTTAAATTGGAAACTTTGATCAGATATTTCAATAACTGTAGGTTTGAGACGGTTGTAAGGGGTGCAGTGGAGACCATAAAACAAGTTTAATTGGGAGGTGTATCTGTTACAGTTGCATGCACTTTAATTAGGAAATCTTTCTTTGCAGAATATGGAAATGTTGGCTGAGTCTCTTTCAATGCAATCATAGAAGTCTCAGAGAAATTCCATATATGTTATTCCTCAAACGTAACTGTTACTATATTGCATCACTGACTTTATCGCCTCAGTCAGTATATAGTCTGTGAGGGTTTGTCCATCAGATATTCGTACTGATTTTTCCCAGAATCTGAGACGTAAAGCAGAGGCACGTCCGACTGCAATACGATTTAAAAAGTAAACCTAATTTGAAGCAAATGACAGTACATTGTAAACAGTAACATGGAATGGCTTTAAAACCACGGGAATCTTTGTGGTGTAAGAGGAAATGCCACAAAATTACGGCATACCGGGTGCAATTCGTCAACAGCATAACAATACACATGGGTATCTAGTCTTTTTTACTTTATTATAGTAGTGTCACACACTGTTAGCATAGGTCCCCAAAGAGACAGGCAGCAGCATCATGCATGCCAGAAAAAAATAACACCACAGACACTAGTGGTGGCCGCAAAAATATGCAAGCAGCACTTCTTGCAGACTGTTGTAATACCAAAGGTTGTTACTAGATGTCCATGCGGAGCAAGCACAGAACTTCCATATAGACTGCAATACCAAACGTTGTTCATAGAGGACGTTGCAGAAATTGCCATTTACAATCTCTGTATATAGGTACAGTTCCACATTATTCTACTAGATGCCCCTTGGAACCAGGACAAAAATGAATCTGCAAACTTGGAAATCATTCACGGTTTTACAGGCCTTTGACAGTTGCAAAAGCAAGACACCAGAAAAAAGGCCAAGTTTATTGCATTGGGAAATAAAATGGACATTGCAATTAAAACACTGCATTGAGAGTGTTCGGGCATGCATATATTATGCACCACTAAAGACAATTGTTTTCCTTGCCTTTCTATTATGTAACTTGAGTGAGTGCAATTATAGTTTAATTCATGAAACACTTTTAATTCAGTTTAAATTGGAATCTTTGATCGGATATTTCAATAACTGTAGGTGTGAGACGGTTGTAAGGGGTGTAGTGGAGACCATAAAACAGATTTATTTGGGAGGGATATCTGTTACAGTGGCATGCACTTTAATTAGGAAATCTTTCTTTGCAGAATATGGAAATGTTGGCTGAGTCTCTTTCAATGCAATCATAGAAGTCTCAGAGAAATTCCATATGTGTTATTCCTCAAACGTAACTGTTACTATATTGCATCACTGACTTTATCGCCTCAGTCAGTATATAGTCTGTGAGGGGTTGTTCCCAGAATCTCAGACGTAAAGCAGAGGCACGTCCGACTGCAATAGGATTTAAAAAGTAAACTTAATTTGAAGCAAATGACAGTACATTGTAAACAGTAACATGGAATGGCTTTTAAACCGAGAGAATCTTTGTGGTGTAAGAGGGAATGCCACAAAATAACGGCATACCGGGTGCAATACGTCAAACAGCATAACAATACACATGGGGGGATGATTAATGGAATCTGCGCGCCGAAAAAACGGGATTTGTACGCCATTCTGCCTGCAAATCCCCATTTGTTAAATTTGGATTTGTGGGCAGAATGGCGCACAAATTCCATGAATCAGCCCCATGGATATCTAGTATTTTACCTTTACTATAGTAGTGCCACACACTGTTAGCATAGGTGTCCATAGAGACAAGCAGCAGCATCATGCATGCCAAAACAAAATAATACCACAGACACTAGTGGTGGCTGTAAAAATATGCAAGCAGCACTTCTTGCAGAATGGTGTAATACCAAAGGTTGTTACTAGATGTCCCTGCGGAGCAAGCACAGAACTTCCATATAGACTGCAATACCAAACGTTGTTCATAGAGGTCGTTGCAGAAATTGCCATTTACAATCTCTGTATACAGGTACAGTTCAACATTCTTCTACTAGATGCCCCTTGGAACCAGGACAAAAAATGAATCTGCAAACTTGGAAACCATTCACGGTTTTACTGGCCTTTTTATGTTTCAAAAGCAAGACACCAGAAAAAAGACCAAGTTTATTGGCATGGGAACTAAAACGGGCATTGCAATTAAAACACTGCAGTGAGAGTGTTCTGGCATGCATATATGATGCACAACTAAAGACAATTGTTTTCCTTGCCTTTCAATGATGTAAGTTGAGCGAGTGTAAATATAGCTTAATTCATGAAACACTTTAAATTCAGTTTAAATTGGAAACTTTGATCAGATATTTCAATAACTGTAGGTTTGAGACGGTTGTAAGGGGTGCAGTGGAGACCATAAAACAAGTTTAATTGGGAGGTATATCTGTTACAGTGGCATGCACTTTAATTAGGAAATCTTTCTTTGCAGAATATGGAAATGTTGGCTGAGTCTCTTTCAATGCAATCATAGAAGTCTCAGAGAAATTCCATATATGTTATTCCTCAAACGTAACTGTTACTATATTGCATCACTGACTTTATCGCCTCAGTCAGTATATAGTCTGTGAGGGTTTGTCCATCAGATATTCGTACTGATTTTTCCCAGAATCTCAGACGTAAAGCAGAGGCACGTCCGACTGCAATACGATTTAAAAAGTAAACTTAATTTGGAGCAAATGACAGTACATTGTAAACAGTAACATGGAATGGCTTTTAAACCACGGGAATCTTTGTGGTGTAAGAGGAAATGCCACAAAATTACGGCATACCGGGTGCAATTCGTCAACAGCATAACAATACACATGGGTATCTAGTCTTTTTTACTTTATTATAGTAGTGTCACACACTGTTAGCATAGGTCCCCAAAGAGACAGGCAGCAGCATCATGCATGCCAGAAAAAAATAACACCACAGACACTAGTGGTGGCCGCAAAAATATGCAAGCAGCACTTCTTGCAGAATGTTGTAATACCAAAGGTTTTACTAGATGTCCATGCGGAGCAAGCACAGAACTTCCATATAGACTGCAATACCAAACGTTGTTCATAGAGGACGTTGCAGAAATTGCCATTTACAATCTCTGTATATAGGTACAGTTCCACATTATTCTACTAGATGCCCCTTGGAACCAGGACAAAAAATGAATCTGCAAACTTGGAAATCATTCACGGTTTTACAGGCCTTTGACAGTTGCAAAAGCAAGACACCAGAAAAAAGGCCAAGTTTATTGCATTGGGAAATAAAATGGACATTGCAATTAAAACACTGCATTGAGAGTGTTCGGGCATGCATATATTATGCACCACTAAAGACAATTGTTTTCCTTGCCTTTCTATTATGTAACTTGAGTGAGTGCAATTATAGTTTAATTCATGAAACACTTTTAATTCAGTTTAAATTGGAATCTTTGATCGGATATTTCAATAACTGTAGGTGTGAGACGGTTGTAAGGGGTGTAGTGGAGACCATAAAACAGATTTATTTGGGAGGGATATCTGTTACAGTGGCATGCACTTTAATTAGGAATTCTTCCTTTGCAGAATATGGAAATGTTGGCTGAGTCTCTTTCAATGCAATCATAGAAGTCTCAGAGAAATTCCATATGTGTTATTCCTCAAACGTAACTGTTACTATATTGCATCACTGACTTTATCGCCTCAGTCAGTATATAGTCTGTGAGGGGTTGTCCATCAGATATTCATACTGATTTTTCCCAGAATCTCAGACGTAAAGCAGAGGCACGTCCGACTGCAATAGGATTTAAAAAGTAAACTTAATTTGAAGCAAATGACAGTACATTGTAAACAGTAACATGGAATGGCTTTTAAACCGAGAGAATCTTTGTGGTGTAAGAGGAAATGCCACAAAATAACGGCATACCGGGTGCAATACGTCAAACAGCATAACAATACACATGGGGGGATGATTCATGGAATCTGCGCGCCGAAAAAACGGGATTTGTACGCCATTCTGCCTGCAAATCCCCATTTGTTAAATTTGGATTTGTGGGCAGAATGGCGCACAAATTCCATGAATCAGCCCCATGGATATCTAGTATTTTACCTTTACTATAGTAGTGCCACACACTGTTAGCATAGGTGTCCATAGAGACAGGCAGCAGCATCATGCATGCCAAAACAAAATAATACCACAGACACTAGTGGTGGCTGCAAAAATATGCAAGCAGCACTTCTTGCAGAATGGTGTAATACCAAAGGTTGTTACTAGATGTCCCTGCGGAGCAAGCACAGAACTTCCATAATGACTGCAATACCAAACGTTGTTCATAGAGGTCGTTGCAGAAATTGCCATTTACAATCTCTGTATACAGGTACAGTTCAACATTCTTCTACTAGATGCCCCTTGGAACCAGGACAAAAAATGAATCTGCAAACTTGAAAACCATTCACGGTTTTACTGTCCTTTTTATGTTTCAAAAGCAAGACACCAGAAAAAAGACCAAGTTTATTGGCATGGGAACTAAAACGGGCAACGCAATTAAAACACTGCAGTGAGAGTGTTCTGGCATGCATATATGATGCACAACTAAAGACAATTGTTTTCCTTGCCTTTCAATGATGTAAGTTGAGCGAGTGTAATTATAGCTTAATTCATGAAACACTTTAAATTCAGTTTAAATTGGAAACTTTGATCAGATATTTCAATAACTGTAGGTTTGAGACGGTTGTAAGGGGTGCAGTGGAGACCATAAAACAAGTTTAATTGGGAGGTATATCTGTTACAGTGGCATGCACTTTAATTAGGAAATCTTTCTTTGCAGATTATGGAAATGTTGGCTGAGTCTCTTTCAATGCAATCATAGAAGTCTCAGAGAAATTCCATATATGTTATTCCTCAAACGTAACTGTTACTATATTGCATCACTGGGCCTCATTACGACCCAGGCGGTAAGTTACCGCCTGGGCCGTGACTTTACCACCATGGCGTAAACTACGTTTACGCCATGGTGGTTGGCGGACTTACCGCCCCATTCCGACCTTGGCGGGGCGGTAAGTCCCCAATCCCCATTTACCCTTCCCCATTCCCATTTTTGCCCCATAGGGCATAATGGGAGTGGGGAAGGCGTTAAGTACGCCACCGTAAATTACGGTGGCGTAATTAACTCCATGGTCCCTTAGCGCCATGGATTTTAACACCCGCCAAAAGCGGGTGTTAAAACCTCCATGGCGCTAAGGGACCTCGTAATTGGCGGTAAGGGGTCGGCGCAGCTAACGCTGGCGTTAACCCCTTACCGCCAGGGTCGTAATGAGGCCCACTGACTTTATCACCTCAGTCAGTATATAGTCTGTGAGGGTTTGTCCATCAGATATTCGTACTGATTTTTCCCAGAATCTCAGACGTAAAGCAGAGGCACGTCCGACTGCAATACGATTTAAAAAGTAAACTTAATTTGAAGCAAATGACAGTACATTGTAAACAGTAACATGGAATGGCTTTTAAACCACGGGAATCTTTGTGGTGTAAGAGGAAATGCCACAAAATTACGGCATACCGGGTGCAATTCGTCAACAGCATAACAATACACATGGGTATCTAGTCTTTTTTACTTTATTATAGTAGTGTCACACACTGTTAACATAGGTCCCCAAAGAGACAGGCAGCAGCATCATGCATGCCAGAAAAAAATAACACCACAGACACTAGTGGTGGCCGCAAAAATATGCAAACAGCACTTCTTGCAGACTGTTGTAATACCAAAGGTTGTTACTAGATGTCCATGCGGAGCAAGCACAGAACTTCCATATAGACTGCAATACCAAACGTTGTTCATAGAGGACGTTGCAGAAATTGCTATTTACAATCTCTGTATATAGGTACAGTTCCACATTATTCTACTAGGTGCCCCTTGGAACCAGGACAAAAAATGAATCTGCAAACTTGGAAACCATTCACAGTTTTACTGGCCTTTTTATGTATCAAAAGCAAGACACCAGAAAAAAGACCAAGTTTATTGGCATGGGAACTAAAACGGACATTGCAATTAAAACACTGCAGTGAGAGTGTTCTGGCATGCATATATGATGCACAACTAAAGACAATTGTTTTCCTTGCCTTTCAATGATGTAACTTGAGCGAGTGTAATTATAGCTTAATTCATGAAACACTTTAAATTCAGTTTAAATTTTAAACTTTGATCAGATATTTCAATAACTGTAGGTTTGAGACGGTTGTAAGGGGTGCAGTGGAGACCATAAAACAAGTTTAATTCGGAGGTATATCTGTTACAGTTGCATGCACTTTAAATAGGAAATCTTTCTTTGCAGAATATGGAAATGTTGGCTGAGTCTCTTTCAATGCAATCATAGAAGTCTCAGAGAAATTCCATATATGTTATTCCTCAAACGTAACTGTTACTATATTGCATCACTGACTTTATCGCCTCAGTCAGTATATAGGGCCTCATTACACGGTAGGCGGTAGGGATTTACCGGTACCGGTAAAATACCGGTGCCGGTAAATCCCTGCCGCCTTACTACGAGGTCCCTTAGCGGGTTGGAGTTTTAACGCCTGCTTTTTGCAGGCGTTAAATACCAACTCGCTAAGGGACCTCGGAGCTAATTACGGCACCGCTAAATTGCGGTGCCGTAATTAGCGCCTTCCCCATTCCCATTGAGCCCTATGGGGCAGAAATGGGAATGGGGAAGGGCAATGGCGGAAGGGGATTTACCGCCCCTCCAACCTTGGGATGGGGCGGTAAATCCCCTTACCGCCAAGGCGGTGCCGGTATTTTACCGGCATGAGCCATGGCGCTAAGGCGATAAAGTCAGTGATGCAATATAGTAACAGTTACGTTTGAGGAATAACACATATGGAATTTCTCTGAAACTTCTATGATTGCATTGAAAGAGACTCAGCCAACATTTCCATATTCTGCAAAGAAAGATTTCCTAATTAAAGTGCATGCCAGTGTAACAGATATACCTCCCAATTAAGCTTATTTTATGGTCTCCACTGCACCCCTTACAACCGTCTCAAACCTACAGTTATTGAAGTATCTGATCAAAGTTTCCAATTTAAACTGAATTTAAAGTGTTTCATGAATTAAGCTATAATTACACTTGCTCAAGTTACATCATTGAAAGGCAAGGAAAACAATTGTCTTTAGTTGTGCATCATATATGCATGCCAGAACACTCTCACTGCAGTGTTTTAATTGCAATGTCCGTTTTAGTTCCCATGCCAGTAAACTTGGTCTTTTTTCTGGTGTCTTGCTTTTGAAACATAAAAAGGCCAGTAAAACCGTCAATGGTTTCCAAGTTTGCATGGCCATGGCTCACCGCCTACCGTGTAATGAGGCCCATAGTCTGTGAGGGTTTGTCCATCAGATATTCGTACTGATTTTTCCCAGAATCTGAGACGTAAAGCAGAGGCACGTCCGACTGCAATACGATTTAAAAAGTAAACTTAATTTGAAGCAAATGACAGTACATTGTAAACAGTAACATGGAATGGCTTTAAAACCACGGGAATCTTTGTGGTGTAAGAGGAAATGCCACAAAATAACAGCATACCGGGTGCAATTTGTCAACAGCATAACAATACACATGGGTATCTAGTCTTTTTTACTTTATTATAGTAGTGTAACACACTGTTAGCATAGGTCCCCAAAGAGACAGGCAGCAGCATCATGCCTGCCAGAAAAAAATAACACTACAGACACTAGTGGTGGCCACAAAAATATGCAAGCAGCACTTCTTGCAGACTGTTGTAATACCAAAGGTTGTTACTAGATGTCCATGCGGAGCAAGCACAGAACTTCCATATAGACTGCAATACCAAACGTTGTTCATAGAGGACGTTGTTCATAGAGGACGTTGCAGAAATTGCCACTTACAATCTCTGTATATAGGTACAGTTCCACATTATTCTACTAGATGCCCCTTGGAACCAGGACAAAAAATGAATCTGCAAACTTGGAAATCATTCACGGTTTTACAGGCCTTTGACAGTTGCAAAAGCAAGACACCAGAAAAAAGGCCAAGTTTATTGCATTGGGAAATAAAATGGACATTGCAATTAAAACACTGCATTGAGAGTGTTTGGGCATGCATATATTATGCACCACTAAAGACAATTGTTTTCCTTGCCTTTCTATTATGTAACTTGAGTGAGTGCAATTATAGTTTAATTCATGAAACACTTTTAATTCAGTTTAAATTGGAATCTTTGATTGGATATTTCAATAACTGTAGGTGTGAGACGGTTGTAAGGGGTGTAGTGGAGACCATAAAACAGATTTATTTGGGAGGGATATCGGTTACAGTGGCATGCACTTTAATTAGGAAATCTTTCTTTGCAGAATATGGAAATGTTGGCTGAGTCTCTTTCAATGCAATCATAGAAGTCTCAGAGAAATTCCATATGTGTTATTCCTCAAACGTAACTGTTACTATATTGCATCACTGACTTTATCGCCTCAGTCAGTATATAGGGCCTCATTACGACCCTGGCGGTAAGGGGTTAGCGCCATCGTTAGCTGCGCCGACCCCTTACCGCCAATCACGAGTTCCCTTTCCGCCATGGCGGATTTTACACCTGCTTCTAGCGGGTGTAAAAATCCATGGCGGTAAGGGAACTTGGTGTTAATTACGCCACCGTAATTTACGGTGGCGTAATTAACGCCTTCCCCACTCCCATTATGCCCTATGGGGCAAAAATGGGAATGGGGAAGGGTAAATGGGGATTGGGGATTTACCGCCCCGCCAAGGTCGGAATGGGGCGGTAAATCCCCTTACCGCCATGGTGTTAACGTAGTTAGCACCATGGCGGTAAAGTCACGGCCCTGGCGGTAACTTTCCGCCAGGGTCGTAATGAGGCCCATAGTCTGTGAGGGTTTGTCCATCAGATATTCATACTGATTTTTCCCAGAATCTCAGACGTAAAGCAGAGGCACGTCCGACTGCAATAGGATTTAAAAAGTAAACTTAATTTGAAGCAAATGACAGTACATTGTAAACAGTAACATGGAATGGCTTTTAAACCGAGAGAATCTTTGTGGTGTAAGAGGAAATGCCACAAAATAACGGCATACCGGGTGCAATACGTCAAACAGCATAACAATACACATGGGGGGATGATTCATGGAATCTGTGCGCTGAAAAAACGGGATTTGTACGCCATTCTGCCTGCAAATCCCCATTTGTTAAATTTGGATTTGTGGGCAGAATGGCGCACAAATTCCATGAATCAGCCCCATAGATATCTAGTATTTTACCTTTACTATAGTAGTGCCACACACTGTTAGCATAGGTGTCCATATAGACAGGCAGCAGCATCATGCATGCCAAAACAAAATAATACCACAGACACTAGTGGTGGCTGCAAAAATATGCAAGCAGCACTTCTTGCAGAATGGTGTAATACCAAAGGTTGTTACTAGATGTCCCTGCGGAGCAAGCACAGAACTTCCATATAGACTGCAATACCAAACGTTGTTCATAGAGGTCGTTGCAGAAATTGCCATTTACAATCTCTGTATACAGGTACAGTTCAACATTCTTCTACTAGATGCCCCTTGGAACCAGGACAAAAAATGAATCTGCAAACTTGGAAACCATTCACGGTTTTACTGGCCTTTTTATGTTTCAAAAGCAAGACACCAGAAAAAAGACCAAGTTTATTGGCATGGGAACTAAAACGGGCAACGCAATTAAAACACTGCAGTGATTGTTCTGGCATGCATATATGATGCACAACTAAAGACAATTGTTTTCCTTGCCTTTCAATGATGTAACTTGAGCGAGTGTAATTATAGCTTAATTCATGAAACACTTTAAATTCAGTTTAAATTGGAAACTTTGATCAGATATTTCAATAACTGTAGGTTTGAGACGGTTGTAAGGGGTGCAGTGGAGACCATAAAATAAGTTTAATTGGGAGGTATATCTGTTACACTGGCATGCACTTTAATTAGGAAATCTTTCTTTGCAGAATATGGAAATGTTGGCTGAGTCTCTTTCAATGCAATCATAGAAGTTTCAGAGAAATTCCATATGTGTTATTCCTCAAACGTAACTGTTACTATATTGCATCACTGACTTTATCGCCTCAGTCAGTATATATCTGTGAGGGTTTGTCCATCAGATATTCGTACTGATTTTTCCCAGAATCTCAGACGTAAAGCAGAGGCACGTCCGACTGCAATAGGATTTAAAAAGTAAACTTAATTTGAAGCAAATGACAGTACATTGTAAACAGTAACATGGAATGGCTTTTAAACCACGGGAATCTTTGTGGTGTAAGAGGAAATGCCACAAAATTACACCATACCGGGTGCAATTCGTCAACAGCATAACAATACACATGGGTATCTAGTCTTTTTTACTTTATTATAGTAGTGTCACACACTGTTAGCATAGGTCCCCAAAGAGACAGACAGCAGCATCATGCATGCTAGAAAAAAATAACACCACCGACACTAGTGGTGGCCGCAAAAATATGCAAGCAGCACTTCATGCAGACTGTTGTAATACCAAAGGTTGTTACTAGATGTCCCTGCGGAGCAAGCACAAAACTTCCATATAGACTGCAATACCAAACGTTGTTCATAGAGGACGTTGCAGAAATTGCCATTTACAATCTCTGTCTATAGGTACAGTTCCACATTATTCTACTAGATGCCCCTTGGAACCAGGACGAAAAATGAATCTGCAAACTTAGAAACCATTCACGGTTTTACAGGCCTTTGACAGTTGCAAAAGCAAGACACCAGAAAAAAGGCCAAGTTTATTGCATTGGGAAATAAAATGGACATTGCAATTAAAACACTGCATTCAGAGTGTTCGGGCATGCATATATTATGCACCACTAAAGACAATTGTTTTCCTTGCCTTTCTATGATGTAACTTGAGTGAGTGCAATTATAGTTTAATTCATGAAACACTTTTAATTCAGTTTAAATTGGAATCTTTGATCGGATATTTCAATAACTGTAGGTGTGAGACGGTTGTAAGGGGTGTAGTGGAGACCATAAAACAGATTTATTTGGGAGGGATATCTGTAACAGTGGCATGCACTTTAATTAGGAAATCTTTCTTTGAAGAATATGGAAATGTTGGCTTAGTCTCTTTCAATGCAATAAAGAAGTCTCAGAGAAATTCCATATATGTTATTCCTCAAACGTAACTGTTACTATATTGCATCACTGACTTTATCGCCTCAGTCAGTATATAGTCTGTGAGGGTTTGTCCATCAGATATTCATACTGATTTTTCCGAGAATCTCAGACGTAAAGCAGAGGCACGTCCGACTGCAATAGGATTTAAAAAGTAAACTTAATTTGAAGCAAATGACAGTACATTGTAAACAGTAACATGGAATGGCTTTTAAACCGAGTGAATCTTTGTGGTGTAAGAGGAAATGCCACAAAATTACGGCATACCGGGTGCAATACGTCAAACAGCATAACAATACACATGGGGGGATGATTCATGGAATCTGTGCGCCGAAAAAACGGGATTTGTACGCCATTCTGCCTGCAAATCCCCATTTGTTAAATTTTGGTTTGTGGCAGAATGGCGCACATATTCCATGAATCAGCCCCATGGATATCTAGTATTTTACCTTTACTATAGTAGTGCCACACACTGTTAGCATAGGTGTCCATAGAGACAGGCAGCAGCATCATGCATGCCAAAACAAAATAATACCACAGACACTAGTGGTGGCTGCAAAAATATGCAAGCAGCACTTCTTGCAGAATGGTGTAATACCAAAGATTGTTACTAGATGTCCCTGCGCAGCAAGCACAGAACTTCCATATAGACTGCAATACCAAACGTTGTTCATAGAGGTCGTTGCAGAAATTGCCATTTACAATCTCTGTATACAGGTACAGTTCCACATTCTTCTACTAGATGCCCCTTGGAACCAGGACAAAAAATGAATCTGCAAACTTGGAAACCATTCACGGTTTTACTGGCCTTTTTATGTTTCAAAAGCAAGACACCAGAAAAAAGACCAAGTTTATTGGCATGGGAACTAAAACGGACATTGCAATTAAAACACTGCAGTGAGAGTGTTCTGGCATGCATATATGATGCACAACTAAAGACAATTGTTTTCCTTGCCTTTCAATGATGTAACTTGAGCGAGTGTAATTATAGCTTAATTCATGAAACACTTTAAATTCAGTTTAAATTGGAAACTTTGATCAGATATTTCAATAACTGTAGGTTTGAGACGGTTGTAAGGGGTGCAGTGGAGACCATAAAACAAGTTTAATTGGGAGGTATATCTGTTACAGTGGCATGCACTTTAATTAGGAAATCTTTCTTTGCAGAATATGGAAATGTTGGCTGAGTCTCTTTCAATGCAATCATAGAAGTCTCAGAGAAATTCCATATATGTTATTCCTCAAACATAATTGTTACTCTATTGCATCACTGACTTTAGTCAGTATATAGTCTGTGAGGGTTTGTCCATCAGATATTCGTACTGATTTTTCCCAGAATCTCAGACGTAAAGCAGAGGCACGTCCGACTGCAATACTATTTAAAAAGTAAACTTAATTTGAAGCAAATGACAGTACATTGTAAACAGTAACATGGAATGGCTTTTAAACCAAGGGAATCTTTGTGGTGTAAGAGGAAATGCCACAAAATTACGGCATACCGGGTGCAATTCGTCAACAGCATAACAATACACATGGGTATCTCGTCTTTTTTACTTTATTATAGTAGTGTCACACACTGTTAGCATAGGTCCCCAAAGAGACAGGCAGCAGCATCATGCATGCCAGAAAAAAATAACACCACAGACACTAGTGGTGGCCGCAAAAATATGCAAACAGCACTTCTTGCAGACTGTTGTAATACCAAAGGTTGTTACTAGATGTCCATGCGGAGCAAGCACAGAACTTCCATATAGACTGCAATACCAAACGTTGTTCATAGAGGACGTTGCAGAAATTGCCATTTACAATCTCTGTATACAGGTACAGTTCCACATTATTCTACTAGATGCCCCTTGGAACCAGGACAAAAAATGAATCTGCAAACTTGGAAACCATTCACGGTTTTACAGGCCTTTGATAGTTGCAAAAGCAAGACACCAGAAAAAAGGGCAAGTTTATTGGCATGGGAAATAAAATGGACATTGCAATTAAAACACTGCATTGAGAGTGTTCGGGCATGCATATATTATGCACCACTAAAGACAATTGTTTTCCTTGCCTTTCTATGATGTAACTTGAGCGAGTGCAATTATAGTTTAATTCATGAAACACTTTTAATTCAGTTTAAATTGGAATCTTTGATCGGATATTTCAATAACTGTAGGTGTGAGACGGTTGTAAGGGGTGTAGTGGAGACCATAAAACAGATTTATTTGGGAGGGATATCTGTTACAGTGGCATGCACTTTAATTAGGAAATCTTTCTTTGCAGAATATGGAAATGTTGGCTGAGTCTCTTTCAATGCAATCATAGAAGTCTCAGAGAAATTCCATATGTGTTATTCCTCAAACGTAACTGTTAGTATATTGCATAACTGACTTTATCGCCTCAGTCAGTATATAGTCTGTGAGGGTTTGTCCATTAGATATTCGTACTGATTTTTCCCAGAATCTCAGACGTAAAGCAGAGGCACGTCCGACTGCAATAGGATTTAAAAAGTAAACTTAATTTGAAGCAAATGACAGTACATTGTAAACAGTAACATGGAATGGCTTTTAAACCGAGAGAATCTTTGTGGTGTAAGAGGAAATGCCACAAAATTACGGCATACCGGGTGCAATACGTCAAACAGCATAACAATACACATGGGGGGATGATTCATGGAATCTGTGCACCGAAAAAACGGGATTTGTACGCCATTCTGCCTGCAAATCCCCATTTGTTAAATTTTGATTTGTGGGCAGAATGGCGCACAAATTCCATGAATCAGCCCTATGGATATCTAGTATTTTACCTTTACTATAGTAGTGCCACACACTGTTAGCATAGGTGTTCATAGAGACAGGCAGCATCATCATGCATGCCAAAACCAAATAATACCACAGACACTAGTGGTGGCTGCAAAAATATGCAAGCAGCACTTCTTGCAGAATGGTGTAATACCAAAGGTTGTTACTAGATGTCCCTGCGGAGCAAGCACAGAACTTCCATATAGACTGCAATACCAAACATTGTTCATAGAGGTCGTTGCAGAAATTGCCATTTACAATCTCTGTATACAGGTACAGTTCCACATTCTTCTACTAGACGCCCCTTGGAACCAGGACAAAAAATGAATCTGCAAACTTGGAAACCATTCACGGTTTTACTGGCCTTTTTATGTTTCAAAAGCAAGACACCAGAAAAAAGACCAAGTTTATTGGCATGGGAACTAAAACGGACATTGCAATTAAAACACTGCAGTGAGAGTGTTCTGGCATGCATATATGATGCACAACTAAAGACAATTGTTTCCCTTGCCTTTCAATGATGTAACTTGAGCGAGTGTAATTATAGCTTAATTCATGAAACACTTTAAATTCATTTTAATTGGAAACTTTGATCAGATATTTCAATAACTGTAGGTTTGAGACGGTTGTAAGGGGTGCAGTGGAGACCATAAAACAAGTTTAATTGGGAGGTATATCTGTTACACTGGCATGCACTTTAATTAGGAAATCTTTCTTTGCAGAATATGGAAATGTTGGGTGAGTCTCTTTCAATGCAATCATAGAAGTCTCAGAGAAATTCCATATGTGTTATTCCTCAAACGTAACTGTTACTATATTGCATCATTGACTTTATCGCCTCAGTCAGTATATAGTCTGTGAGGGTTTGTCCATCAGATATTCGTACTGATTTTTCCCAGAATCTCAGACGTAAAGCAGAGGCACGTCCGACTGCAATACGATTTAAAAAGTAAACTTAATTTGAAGCAAATGACAGTACATTGTAAACAGTAACATGGAATGGCTTTTAAACCACGGGAATCTTTGTGGTGTAAGAGGAAATGCCACAAAATTACGGCATACCGGGTGCAATTCGTCAACAGCATAACAATACACATGGGTATCTAGTCTTTTTTACTTTATTATAGTAGTGTCACACACTGTTAGCATAGGTCCCCAAAGAGACAGGTAGCAGCATCATGCATGCCAGAAAGAAATAACACCACAGACACTAGTGGTGGCCGCAAAAATATGCAAGCAGCACTTCTTGCAGACTGTTGTAATACCAAAGGTTGTTACTAGATGTCCATGCGGAGCAAGCACAGAACTTCCATATAGACTGCAATACCAAACGTTGTTCATAGAGGACGTTGCAGAAATTGCCATTTACAATCTCTGTATATAGGTACAGTTCCACATTATTCTACTAGATGCCCCTTGGAACCAGGACAAAAAATGAATCTGCAAACTTGGAAACCATTCACGGTTTTACAGGCCTTTGACAGTTGCAAAAGCAAGACACCAGAAAAAAGGCCAAGTTTATTGCATTGGGAAATAAAATGGACATTGCAATTAAAACACTGCATTGAGAGTGTTCGGGCATGCATATATTATGCACCACTAAAGACAATTGTTTTCCTTGCCTTTCTATGATGTAACTTGAGTGAGTGCAATTATAGTTTAATTCATGAAACACTTTTAATTCAGTTTAAATTGGAATCTTTGATCGGATATTTCAATAACTGCAGGTGTGAGACGGTTGTAAGGGGTGTAGTGGAGACCATAAAACAGATTTATTTGGGAGGGATATCTGTAACAGTGGCATGCACTTTAATTAGGAAATCTTTCTTTGCAGAATATGGAAATGTTGGCTGAGTCTCTTTCAATGCAATCATAGAAGTCTCAGAGAAATTCCATATATGTTATTCCTCAAACGTAACTGTTACTATATTGCATCACTGACTTCATCGCCTCAGTCAGTATATAGTCTGTGAGGGTTTGTCCATCAGATATTCGTACTGATTTTTCCCAGAATCTCAGACGTAAAGCAGAGGCACGTCCGACTGCAATACGATTTAAAAAGTAAACTTAATTTGAAGCAAATGACAGTACATTGTAAACAGTAACATGGAATGGCTTTTAAACCACGGGAATCTTTGTGGTGTAAGTGGAAATGCCACAAAATTACGCCATACCGGGTGCAATTCGTCAACAGCATAACAATACACATGGGTATCTAGTCTTTTTTACTTTATTATAGTAGTGTCCCACAATGTTTGCATAGGTCCCCAAAGAGACAGGCAGCAGCATCATGCATGCCAGAAAAAAATAACACCACAGACACTAGTGGTGGCCGCAAAAATATGCAAGCAGCACTTCTTGCAGACTGTTGTAATACCAAAGGTTGTTACTAGATGTCCATGCGGAGCAAGCACAGAACTTCCATATAGACTGCAATACCAAACGTTGTTCATAGAGGACGTTGCAGAAATTGCCATTTACAATCTCTGTATATAGGTACAGTTCCACATTATTCTACTAGATGCCCCTTGGAACCAGGACAAAAAATGAATCTGCAAACTTGGAAACCATTCACGGTTTTACAGGCCTTTGACAGTTGCAAAAGCAAGACACCAGAAAAAAGGCCAAGTTTATTGCATTGGGAAATAAAATGGACATTGCAATTAAAACACTGCATTGAGAGTGTTTGGGCATGCATATATTATGCACCACTAAAGACAATTGTTTTCCTTGCCTTTCTATGATGTAACTTGAGTGAGTGCAATTATAGTTTATTTCATGAAACACTTTTAATTCAGTTTAAATTGGAATCTTTGATCGGATATTTCAATAACTGTAGGTGTGAGACGGTTGTAAGGGGTGTAGTGGAGACCATAAAACAGATTTATTTGGGAGGGATATCTGTTACAGTGGCATGCACTTTAATTAGGAAATCTTTCTTTGCAGAATATGGAAATGTTGGCTGAGTCTCTTTCAATGCAATCATAGAAGTCTCAGAGAAATTCCATATGTGTTATTCCTCAAACGTAACTGTTACTATATTGCATCACTGACTTTATCGCCTCAGTCAGTATATAGTCTGTGAGGGTTTGTCCATCAGATATTCATACTGATTTTTCCCAGAATCTCAGACGTAAAGCAGAGGCACGTCCGACTGCAATAGGATTTAAAAAGTAAACTTAATTTGAAGCAAATGACAGTACATTGTAAACAGTAACATGGAATGGCTTTTAAACCGAGAGAATCTTTGTGGTGTAAGAGGAAATGCCACAAAATAACGGCATACCGGGTGCAATTCGTCAACAGCATAACAATACACATGGGGGGATGATTCATGGAATCTGTGCGCCGAAAAAACGGGATTTGTACGCCATTCTGCCTGCAAATCCCTATTTGTTAAATTTGGATTTGTGGGCAGAATGGCGCACAAATTCCATGAATCAGCCCCATGGATATCTAGTATTTTATCTTTACTATAGTAGTGCCACACACTGTTAGCATAGGTGTCCATAGAGACAGGCAGCAGCATCATGCATGCCAAAACAAAATAATACCACAGACACTAGTGGTGGCTGCAAAAATATGCAAGCAGCACTTCTTGCAGAATGGTGTAATACCAAAGGTTGTTACTAGATGTCCCTGCGGAGCAAGCACAGAACTTCCATATAGACTGCAATACCAAACGTTGTTCATAGAGGACGTTGCAGAAATTGCCATTTACAATCTCTGTATACAGGTACAGTTCCACATTATTCTACTAGATGCCCCTTGGAACCAGGACAAAAAATGAATCTGCAAACTTGGAAACCATTCACGGTTTTACAGGCCTTTGATAGTTGCAAAAGCAAGACACCAGAAAAAAGGGCAAGTTTATTGGCATGGGAAATAAAATGGACATTGCAATTAAAACACTGCATTGAGAGTGTTCGGGCATGCATATATTATGCACCACTAAAGACAATTGTTTTCCTTGCCTTTCTATGATGTAACTTGAGCGAGTGCAATTATAGTTTAATTCATGAAACACTTTTAATTCAGTTTAAATTGGAATCTTTGATCGGATATTTCAATAACTGTAGGTGTGAGACGGTTGTAAGGGGTGTAGTGGAGACCATAAAACAGATTTATTTGGGAGGGATATCTGTTACAGTGGCATGCACTTTAATTAGGAAATCTTTCTTTGCAGAATATGGAAATGTTGGCTGAGTCTCTTTCAATGCAATCATAGAAGTCTCAGAGAAATTCCATATGTGTTATTCCTCAAATGTAACTGTTACTATATTGCATCACTGACTTTATCGCCTCAGTCAGTATATAGTCTGTGAGGGTTTGTCCATCAGATATTCGTACTGATTTTTCCCAGAATCTCAGACGTAAAGCAGAGGCACGGATGACTGTAATAGGATTTAAAAAGTAAACTTAATTTGAAGCAAATGACAGTACATTGTAAACAGTAACATTGAATGGCTTTTAAACCGAGAGAATCTTTGTGGTGTAAGAGGAAATGCCACAAAATTACGGCATACCGGGTGCAATACGTCAAACAGCATAACAATACACATGGGGGGATGATTCATGGAATCTGTGCACCGAAAAAACGGGATTTGTACGCCATTCTGCCTGCAAATCCCCATTTGTTAAATTTTGATTTGTGGGCAGAATGGCGCACAAATTCCATGAATCAGCCCCATGGATATCTAGTATTTTACCTTTACTATAGTAGTGCCACACACTGTTAGCATAGGTGTCCATAGAGACAGGCAGCAGCGTCATGCATGCCAAAACCAAATAATACCACAGACACTAGTGGTGGCTGCAAAAATATGCAAGCAGCACTTCTTGCAGAATGGTGTAATACCAAAGTTTGTTACTAGATGTCCCTGCGGAGCAAGCACAGAACTTCCATATAGACTGCAATACCAAACATTGTTCATAGAGGTCGTTGCAGAAATTGCCATTTACAATCTCTGTATACAGGTACAGTTCCACATTCTTCTACAAGATGCCCCTTGGAACCAGGACAAAAAATGAATCTGCAAACTTGGAAACCATTCACGGTTTTACTGGCCTTTTTATGTTTCAAAAGCAAGACACCAGAAAAAAGACCAAGTTTATTGGCATGGGAACTAAAACGGACATTGCAATTTAAACACTGCAGTGAGAGTGTTCTGGCATGCATATATGATGCACAACTAAAGACAATTGTTTTCCTTGCCTTTCAATGATGTAACTTGAGCGAGTGTAATTATAGCTTAATTCATGAAACACTTTAAATTCAGTTTAAATTGGAAACTTTGATCAGATATTTCAATAACTGTAGGTTTGAGATGGTTGTAAGGGGTGCAGAGGAGACCATAAAACAAGTTTAATTGGGAGGTATATCTGTTACAGTGGCATGCACTTTAATTAGGAAATCTTTCTTTGCAGAATATTGAAATGTTGGCTGAATCTCTTTCAATGCAATCATAGAAGTCTCAGAGAAATTCCATATGTGTTATTCCTCAAACGTAACTGTTACTATATTGCATCACCGACTTTATCGCCTCAGTCAGTATATAGTCTGTGAGGGTTTGTCCATCAGATATTCGTACTGATTTTTCCTAGAATCTCAGACGTAAAGCAGAGGCACGTCCGACTGCAATAGGATTTAAAAAGTAAACTTAATTTGAAGCAAATGACATTACATTGTAAACAGTAACATGGAATGGCTTTTAAACCACGGGAACCTTTGCGGTGTAAGAGGAAATGCCACACAATTACGGCATACCAAGTGCAATTCGTCAACAGCATAACAATACACATGGGTATCTAGTCTTTTTTACTTTATTATAGTAGTGTCACACACTGTTAGCATAGGTCCCCAAAGAGACAGGCAGCAGCATCATGCATGCCAGAAAAAAATAACACCACAGACACTAGTGGTGGCCACAAAAATATGCAAACAGCACTTCTTGCAGACTGTTGTCATTCCAAAGGTTGTTACTAGATGTCCATGCGGAGCAAGCACAGAACTTCCATATAGACTGCAATACCAAATGTTGTTCATAGAGGACGTTGCAGAAATTGCCATTTACAATCTCTGTATATAGGTACAGTTCCACATTATTCTACTAGATGCCCCTTGGAACCAGGACAAAAAATGAATCTGCAAACTTGGAAACCATTTACGGTTTTACAGGCCTTTGAAAGTTGCAAAAGCAAGACACCAGAAAAAAGGCCAAGTTTATTGGCATGGGAAATAAAATGGACATTGCAATTAAAACACTGCATTGACAGTGTTCGGGCATGCATATATTATGCACAACTAAAGACAATTGTTTTCCTTGCCTTTCTATGATGTAACTTGAGTGAGTGCAATTATAGTTTAATTCATGAAACACTTTTAATTCAGTTTAAATTGGAATCTTTGATCGGATATTTCAATAACTGTAGGTGTGAGACGGTTGTAAGGGGTGTAGTGGAGACCATAAAACAGATTTATTTGGGAGCGATATCTGTTACAGTGGCATGCACTTTAATTAGGAAATCTTTCTTTGCCGAATATGGAAATGTTGGCTGAGTCTCTTTCGATGCAATCATAGAAGTCTCAGAGAAATTCCACATGTGTTATTCCTCAAACGTAACTGTTACTATATTGCATCACTGACTTTATCGCCTCAGTCAGTATATAGTCTGTGAGGGTTTGTCCATCAGATATTCGTACTGATTTTTCCCAGAATCTCAGACGTAAAGCAGAGGCACGTCCGACTGCAATAGGATTTAAAAAGTAAACTTAATTTGAAGAAAATGACAGTACATTGTAAACAGTAACATGGAATGACTTTTAAACCGAGAGAATCTTTGTGGTGTAAGAGGAAATGCCACAAAATTACGGCATACCGGGTGCAATACATCAAACAGCATAACAATACACATGGGGGGATGATTCATGGAATCTGTGCGCCGAAAAAACGGGATTTGTACGCCATTCTGCCTGCAAATCCCCATTTGTTAAATTTTGATTTGTGGGCAGAATGGCGCACAAATTCCATGAATCAGCCCCATGGATATCTAGTATTTTACCTTTACTATAGTAGTGCCACACACTGTTAGCATAGGTGTCCATAGAGACAGGCATCAGCATCATGCATGCCAAAACAAAATAATACCACAGACACTAGTGGTGGCTGCAAAAATATGCAAGCAGCACTTCTTGCAGAATGGTGTAATACCAAAGGTTGTTACTAGATGTCGCTGCGGAGCAAGCACAGAACTTCCATATAGACTGCAATACCAAACGTTGTTCATAGAGGTCGTTGCTGAAATTGCCATTTACAATCTCTGTATACAGGTACAGTTCCACATTCTTCTACTAGATGCCCCTTGGAACCAGGACAAAAAATGAATCTGCAAACTTGGAAACCATTCACGGTTTTACAGGCCTTTGAAAGTTGCAAAAGCAAGACACCAGAAAAAAGGCCAAGTTTATTGGCATGGGAACTAAAACGGACATTGCAATTAAAACACTGCAGTGAGAGTGTTCTGGCATACATATATGATGCACAACTAAAGACAATTGTTTTCCTTGCCTTTCAATGATGTAACTTGAGCGAGTGTAATTATAGCTTAATTCATGAAACACTTTAAATTCAGTTTAAATTGGAAACTTTGATCAGATATTTCAATAACTGTCGGTTTGAGACGATTGTAAGGGGTGCAGTGGAGACCTTAAAACAAGTTTAATTGGGAGTTAAATCTGTTACAGTGGCATGCACTTTAATTAGGAAATCTTTCTTTGCAGAATATGGAAATGTTGGCTGAGTCTCTTTCAATGCAATCATAGAAGTCTCAGAGAAATTCCATATGTGTTATTCCTCAAACGTAACTGTTACTATATTGCATCACTGACTTTATCGCCTCAGTCAGTATATAGTCTGTGAGGGTTTGTCCATCAGATATTCGTACTGATTTTTCCTAGAATCTCAGACGTAAAGCAGAGGCACGTCCGACTGCAATAGGATTTAAAAAGTAAACAATTTGAAGCAAATGACAGTACATTGTAAACAGTAACATGGAATGGCTTTTAAACCACGAGAATCCTTGTGGTGTAAGAGCAAATGCCACAAAATTACGGCATACCGGGTGCAATTCGTGAACAGCATAACAATACACATGGGTATCTAGTCTTTTTTACTTTATTATAGTAGTGTCACACACTGTTAGCATAGGTCCCCAAAGAGACAGGCAGCAGCATCATGCATTCCAGAAAAAAATAACACCACAGACACTAGTGGTGGCCGCAAAAATATGCAAGCAGCACTTCTTGCAGACTGTTGTAATACCAAAGGTTGTTACTAGATGTCCATGCGGAGCAAGCACAGAACTTCCATATAGACTGCAATACCAAACGTTGTTCATAGAGGACGTTGCAGAAATTGCCATTTACAATCTCTGTATATAGGTACAGTTCCACATTATTCTACTAGATGCCCCTTGGAACCAGGACAAAAAATGAATCTGCAAACTTGGAAACCATTCACGGTTTTACAGGCCTTTGACAGTTGCAAAAGCAAGACACCAGCAAAAAGGCCAAGTTTATTGGCATGGGAAATAAAATGGACATTGCAATTAAAACACTGCATTGAGAGTGTTCGGGCATGCATATATTATCCACCACTATAGACAATTGATTTCCTTGCCTTTCTATGATGTAACTTGAGCGAGTGCAATTATAGTTTAATTCATGAAACACTTTTAATTCAGTTTAAATTGGAATCTTTGATCGGATATTTCAATAACTGTAGGTGTGAGACGGTTGTAAGGGGTGTAGTGGAGACCATAAAACAGATTTATTTGGGATGGATATCTGTTACAGTGGAATGCACTTTAATTAGGAAATCTTTCTTTGCAGCATTTGGAAATGTTGGCTGAGTCTCTTTCAATGCAATCATAGAAGTCTCAGAGAAATTCCATATATGTTATTCCTCAAACGTAACTGTTACTATATTGCATCACTGACTTTATCGCCTCAGTCAGTATATAGTCTGTGAGGGTTTGTCCATCAGATATTCGTACTGATTTTTCCCAGAATCTCAGACGTAAAGCAGAGGCACGTCCGACTGCAATAGGATTTAAAAAGTAAACTTAATTTGAAGCAAATGACAGTACATTGTAAACAGTAACATGGAATGGCTTTTAAACCACGGGAATCTTTGTGGTGTAAGAGGAAATGCCACAAAATTACGCCATACCGGGTGTAATTCGTCAACAGCATAACAATACACATGGGTACCTAGTCTTTTTTACTTTATTATAGTAGTGTCACACACTGTTAGCATAGGTCCCCAAAGAACCAGGCAGCAGCATCATGCATGCCAGAAAAAAATAACACCACAGACACTAGTGGTGGCCGCAAAAATATGCAAACAGCACTTCTTGCAGACTGTTGTCACACCAAAGGTTGTTACTAGATGTCCATGCGGAGCAAGCACAGAACTTCCATATAGACTGCAATACCAAATGTTGTTCATAGAGGACGTTGCAGAAATTGCCATTTGCAATCTCTGTATATAGGTACAGTTCCACATTATTCTACTAAATGCCCCTTGGAACCAGGACAAAAAATGAATCTGCAAACTTGGAAACCATTCACGGTTTTACAGGCCTTTGACAGTTGCAAAAGCAAGACACCAGAAAAAAGGCCAAGTTTATTGCATTGGGAAATAAAATGGACATTGCAATTAAAACACTGCATTGAGAGTGTTCGGGCATGCATATATTATGCACTACTAAAGACAATTGTTTTCCTTGCCTTTCTATGATGTAACTTGAGCGAGTGCAATTATAGTTTAATTCATGAAACACTTTTAATTCAGTTTAAATTGGAATCTTTGATCGGATATTTCAATAACTGTAGGTGTGAGACGGTTTTAAGGGGTGTAGTGGAGACCATAAAACAGATTTATTTGGGATGGATATCTGTTACAGTGGCATGCACTTTAATTAGGAAATCTTTCTTTGCAGAATTTGGAAATGTTGGCTGAGTCTCTTTCAATGCAATCATAGAAGTCTCAGAGAAATTCCATATGTGTTATTCCTCAAACGTAACTGTTACTATATTGCATCACTGACTTTATCGCCTCAGTCAGTATATAGTCTGTGAGGGTTTGTCCATCAGATATTCATACTGATTTTTCCCAGAATCTCAGACGTAAAGCAGAGGCACGTCCGACTGCAATAGGATTTAAAAAGTAAACTTAATTTGAAGCAAATGACAGTACATTGTAAACAGTAACATGGAATGGCTTTTAAACCACGGGAATCTTTGTGGTGTAAGAGGAAATGCCACAAAATTACGCCATACCGGGTGCAATACGTCAAACAGCATAACAATACACATGGGGGGATGATTCATGGAATCTGTGCACCGAAAAAACGGGATTTGTACGCCATTCTGCCTGCAAATCCCCATTTGTTAAATTTGGATTTGTGGGCAGAATGGCGCACAAATTCCATGAATCAGCCCCATGGATATCTAGTATTTTACCTTTACTATAGTAGTGCCACACACTGTTAGCATAGGTGTCCATAGAGACAGGCAGCAGCATCATGCATGCCAAAACAAAATAATACCACATACACTAGTGGTGGCTGCAAAAATATGCAAGCAGCACTTCTTGCAGAATGGTGTAATACCAAAGGTTGTTACTAGATGGCCCTGCGGAGCAAGCACAGAACTTCCATATAGACTGCAATACCAAACGTTGTTCATAGAGGTCGTTGCAGAAATTGCCATTTACAATCTCTGTATACAGGTACAGTTCCACATTCTTCTACTAGATGCCCCTTGAAACCAGGACAAAAAATGAATCTGCAAACTTGGAAACCATTCACGGTTTTACTGGCCTTTTTATGTTTCAAAAGCAAGACACCAGAAAAAAGACCAAGTTTATTGGCATGGGAACTAAAACGGACATTGCAATTAAAACACTGCAGTGAGAGTGTTCTGGCATGCATATATGATGCACAACTAAAGACAATTGTTTTCCTTGCCTTTCAATGATGTAACTTGAGCGAGTGTAATTATAGCTTAATTCATGAAACACTTTAAATTCAGTTTAAATTGGAAACTTTGATCAGATATTTCAATAACTGTAGGTTTGAGACGGTTGTAAGGGGTGCAGTGGAGACCATAAAACAAGTTTAATTGGGAGGTATATCTGTTACAGTGGCAAGCACTTTAATTAGGAAATCTTTCTTTGCAGAATATGGAAATGTTTGCTGAGTCTCTTTCAATGCAATCATAGAAGTCTCAGAGAAATTCCATATGTGTTATTCCTCAAACGTAACTGTTACTATATTGCATCACTGACTTTATCGCCTCAGTCAGTATATAGTCTGTGAGGGTTTGTCCATCAGATATTCGTACTGATTTTTCCCAGAATCTCAGACGTAAAGCAGAGGCACGTCTGACTGTAATAGGATTTAAAAAGTAAACTTAATTTGAAGCAAATGACAGTACATTGTAAACAGTAACATGGAATGGCTTTTAAACCGAGAGAATCTTTGTGGTGTAAGAGGAAATGCCACAAAATTACGGCATACCGGGTGCAATACGTCAAACAGCATAACAATACACATGTGGGGATGATTCATGGAATCTGTGCGCCGAAAAAACGGGATTTGTACGCCATTCTGCCTGCAAATCCCCATTTGTTAAATTTTGATTTGTGGGCAGAATGGCGCACAAATTCCATGAATCAGCCCCATGGATATCTAGTATTTTACCTTTACTATAGTAGTGCCACACACTGTTAGCATAGGTGTCCATAGAGACAGGCAGCAGCATCATGCATGCCAAAACAAAATAATACCACAGACACTAGTGGTGGCTGCAAAAATATGCAAGCAGCACTTCTTGCAGAATGGTGTAATGCCAAAGGTTGTTACTAGATGTCCCTGCGGGGCAAGCACAGAACTTACATATGGACTGCAATACCAAACGTTGTTCATAGAGGACGTTGCAGAAATTGCCATTTACAATCTCTGTATATAGGTACAGTTCCACATTATTCTACTAGATGCCCCTTGGAACCAGGACAAAAAATGAATCTGCAAACTTGGAAACCATTCACGGTTTTACAGGCCTTTGACAGTTGCAAAAGCAAGACACCAGAAAAAAGGACAAGTGTATTGCATTGGGAAATAAAATGGACATTGCAATTAAAACACTGCATTGAGAGTGTTCGGGCATGCATATATTATGCACCACTAAAGACAATTGTTTTCCTTGCCTTTCTATGATGTAACTTGAGCGAGTGCAATTATAGTTTAATTCATTAAACACTTTTAATTCAGTTTAAATTGGAATCTTTGATCAGATATTTCAATAACTGTAGATGTGAGACGGTTGTAAGGGGTGTAGTGGAGACCATAAAACAGATTTATTTGGGAGGGATATCTGTTACAGTGGCATGCACTTTAATTAGGAAATCTTTCTTTGCAGAATATGGAAATGTTGGCTGAGTCTCTTTCAATGCAATAAAGAAGTCTCAGAGAAATTCCATATGTGTTATTCCTCAAACGTAACTGTTACTATATTGCATCACTGACTTTACCGCCTCAGTCAGTATATAGTCTGTGAGGGTTTGTCCATCAGATATTCGTACTGATTTTTCCCAGAATCTTAGACGTAAAGCAGAGGCACGTCTGACTGCAATAGGATTTAAAAAGTAAACTTAATTTGAAGTAAATGACAGTACATTGTAAACAGTAACATGGAATGGCTTTTAAACCGAGAGATTCTTTGTGGTGTAAGAGGAAATGCCACAAAATTACGGCATACCAGGTGCAATACATCAAACAGCATAACAATACACATCGGGGGATGATTCATGGAATCTGTGCGCCTAAAAAACAGGATTTGTACGCCATTCTGCCTGCAAATCCCCATTTGTTAAATTTTGATTTGTGGGCAGAATGGCGCACAAATTCCATGAATCAGCCCCATGGATATCTAGTATTTTACCTTTACTATAGTAGTGCCACACACTGTTAGCATAGGTGTCCATAGAGACAGGCAGCAGCATCATGCATGCCAAAACAAAATAATACCACAGACACTAGTGGTGGCTGCAAAAATATGCAAGCAGCACTTCTTGCAGAATGGTGTAATACCAAAGGTTGTTACTAGATGTCGCTGCGGAGCAAGCACAGAACTTCCATATAGACTGCAATACCAAACGTTGTTCATAGAGGTCGTTGCAGAAATTGCTATTTACAATCTCTGTATACAGGTACAGTTCCACATTCTTCTACTAGATGCCCCTTGGAACCAGGACAAAAAATGAATCTGCAAACTTGGAAACCATTCACGGTTTTACTGGCCTGTTTATGTATCAAAAGCAAGACACCAGAAAAAAGACCAAGTTTATTGGCATGGGAACTAAAACGGACATTGCAATTAAAACACTGCAGTGAGAGTGTTCTGGCATACATATATGATGCACAACTAAAGACAATTGTTTTCCTTGCCTTTCAATGATGTAACTTGAGCGAGTGTAATTATAGTTTAATTCATTAAACACTTTTAATTCAGTTTAAATTGGAATCTTTGATCAGATATTTCAATAACTGTCGGTTTGAGACGATTGTAAGGGGTGCAGTGGAGACCATAAAACAGATTTATTTGGGAGGGATATCTGTTACAGTGGCATGCACTTTAATTAGGAAATCTTTCTTTGCAGAATATGGAAATGTTGGCTGAGTCTCTTTCAATGCAATAAAGAAGTCTCAGAGAAATTCCATATGTGTTATTCCTCAAACGTAACTGTTACTATATTGCATCACTGACTTTATCGCCTCAGTCAGTATATAGTCTGTGAGGGTTTGTCCATCAGATATTCGTACTGATTTTTCCCAGAATCTTAGACGTAAAGCAGAGGCACGTCTGACTGCAATAGGATTTAAAAAGTAAACTTAATTTGAAGTAAATGACAGTACATTGTAAACAGTAACATGGAATGGCTTTTAAACCGAGAGATTCTTTGTGGTGTAAGAGGAAATGCCACAAATTACGGCATACCGGGTGCAATACAGCAAACAGCATAACAATACACATCGGGGGATGATTCATGGAATCTGTGCGCCTAAAAAACAGGATTTGTACGCCATTCTGCCTGCAAATCCCCATTTGTTAAATTTTGATTTGTGGGCAGAATGGCGCACAAATTCCATGAATCAGCCCCATGGATATCTAGTATTTTACCTTTACTATAGTAGTGCCACACACTGTTAGCATAGGTGTCCATAGAGACAGGCAGCAGCATCATGCATGCCAAAACAAAATAATACCACAGACACTAGTGGTGGCTGCAAAAATATGCAAGCAGCAATTCTTGCAGAATGGTGTAATACCAAAGGTTGTTACTAGATGTCGCTGCGGAGCAAGCACAGAACTTCCATATAGACTGCAATACCAAACGTTGTTCATAGAGGTCGTTGCAGAAATTGCTATTTACAATCTCTGTATACAGGTACAGTTCCACATTCTTCTACTAGATGCCCCTTGGAACCAGGACAAAAAATGAATCTGCAAACTTGGAAACCATTCACGGTTTTACTGGCCTTTTTATGTTTCAAAAGCAAGACACCAGAAAAAAGACCAAGTTTATTGGCATGGGAACTAAAACGGACATTGCAATTTAAACACTGCAGTGAGAGTGTTCTGGCATGCATATATGATGCACAACTAAAGACAATTGTTTTCCTTGCCTTTCAATGATGTAACTTGAGCGAGTGTAATTATAGCTTAATTCATGAAACACTTTAAATTCAGTTTAAATTGGAAACTTTGATCAGATATTTCAATAACTGTAGGTTTGAGATGGTTGTAAGGGGTGCAGAGGAGACCATAAAACAAGTTTAATTGGGAGGTATATCTGTTACAGTGGCATGCACTTTAATTAGTAAATCTTTCTTTGCAGAATATTGAAATGTTGGCTGAATCTCTTTCAATGCAATCATAGAAGTCTCAGAGAAATTCCATATGTGTTATTCCTCAAACGTAACTGTTACTATATTGCATCACTGACTTTATCGCCTCAGTCAGTATATAGTCCGTGAGGGTTTGTCCATCAGATATTCGTACTGATTTTTCCTAGAATCTCAGACGTAAAGCAGAGGCACGTCCGACTGCAATAGGATTTAAAAAGTAAACTTAATTTGAAGCAAATGACAGTACATTGTAAACAGTAACATGGAATGGCTTTTAAACCACGGGTCCCTTTGCGGTGTAAGAGAAAATGCCACACAATTACGGCATACCAAGTGCAATTCGTCAACAGCATAACAATACACATGGGTATCTAGTCTTTTTTACTTTATTATAGTAGTGTCACACACTGTTAGCATAGGTCCCCAAAGAGACAGGCAGCAGCATCATGCATGCCAGAAAAAAATAACACCACAGACACTAGTGGTGGCCGCAAAAATATGCAAACAGCACTTCTTGCAGACTGTTGTCATACCAAAGGTTGTTACTAGATGTCCATGCGGAGCAAGCACAGAACTTCCATATAGACTGCAATACCAAATGTTGTTCATAGAGGACGTTGCAGAAATTGCCATTTACAATCTCTGTATATAGGTACAGTTCCACATTATTCTACTAGATGCCCCTTGGAACCAGGACAAAAAATGAATCTGCAAACTTGGAAACCATTCACGGTTTTACAGGCCTTTGAAAGTTGCAAAAGCAAGACACCAGAAAAAAGGCCAAGTTTATTGGCATGGGAAATAAAATGGACATTGCAATTAAAACACTGCATTGAGAGTGTTCGGGCATGCATATATTATGCACAACTAAAGACAATTGTTTTCCTTGCCTTTCTATGATGTAACTTGAGCGAGTGCAATTATAGTTTAATTCATGAAACACTTTTAATTCAGTTTAAATTGGAATCTTTGATCGGATATTTCAATAACTGTAGGTGTGAGACAGTTGTAAGGGGTGTAGTGGAGACCATAAAACAGATTTATTTGGGAGCGATATCTGTTACAGTGGCATGCACTTTAATTAGGAAATCTTTCTTTGCCGAATATGGAAATGTTGGCTGAGTCTCTTTCAATGCAATCATAGAAGTCTCAGAGAAATTCCATATGTGTTATTCCTCAAACGTAACTGTTACTATATTGCATCACTGACTTTATCGCCTCAGTCAGTATATAGTCTGTGAGGGTTTGTCCATCAGATATTCGTACTGATTTTTCCTAGAATCTCAGACGTAAAGCAGAGGCACGTCTGACTGTAATAGGATTTAAAAAGTAAACTTAATTTGAAGCAAATGACAGTACATTGTAAACAGTAACATTGAATGGCTTTTAAACCGAGAGAATCTTTGTGGTGTAAGAGGAAATGCCACAAAATTACGGCATACCGGGTGCAATACGTCAAACAGCATAACAATACACATGGGGGGATGATTCATGGAATTTGTGCACCGAAAAAACGGGATTTGTACGCCATTCTGCCTGCAAATCCCCATTTGTTAAATTTTGATTTGTGGGCAGAATGGCGCACAAATTCCATGAATCAGCCCCATGGATATCTAGTATTTTACCTTTACTATAGTAGTGCCACACACTGTTAGCATAGGTGTCCATAGAGACAGGCAGCAGCGTCATGCATGCCAAAACCAAATAATACCACTGACACTAGTGGTGGCTGCAAAAATATGCAAGCAGCACTTCTTGCAGAATGGTGTAATACCAAAGTTTGTTACTAGATGTCCCTGCGGAGCAAGCACAGAACTTCCATATAGACTGCAATACCAAACATTGTTCATAGAGGTCGTTGCAGAAATTGCCATTTACAATCTCTGTATACAGGTACAGTTCCACATTCTTCTACTAGATGCCCCTTGGAACCAGGACAAAAAATGAATCTGCAAACTTGGAAACCATTCACGGTTTTACTGGCCTTTTTATGTTTCAAAAGCAAGACACCAGAAAAAAGACCAAGTTTATTGGCATGGGAACTAAAACGGACATTGCAATTTAAACACTGCAGTGGGAGTGTTCTGGCATGCATATATGATGCACAACTAAAGACAATTGTTTTCCTTGCCTTTCAATGATGTAACTTGAGCGAGTGTAATTATAGCTTAATTCATGAAACACTTTAAATTCAGTTTAAATTGGAAACTTTGATCAGATATTTCAATAACTGTAGGTTTGAGATGGTTGTAAGGGGTGCAGAGGAGACCATAAAACAAGTTTAATTGGGAGGTATATCTGTTACAGTGGCATGCACTTTAATTAGGAAATCTTTCTTTGCAGAATATTGAAATGTTGGCTGAATCTCTTTCAATGCAATCATAGAAGTCTCAGAGAAATTCCATATGTGTTATTCCTCAAACGTAACTGTTACTATATTGCATCACCGACTTTATCGCCTCAGTCAGTATATAGTCTGTGAGGGTTTGTCCATCAGATATTCGTACTGATTTTTCCTAGAATCTCAGACGTAAAGCAGAGGCACGTCCGACTGCAATAGGATTTAAAAAGTAAACTTAATTTGAAGCAAATGACAGTACATTGTAAACAGTAACATGGAATGGCTTTTAAACCACGGGAACCTTTGCGGTGTAAGAGGAAATGCCACACAATTACGGCATACCAAGTGCAATTCGTCAACAGCATAACAATACACATGGGTATCTAGTCTTTTTTACTTTATTATAGTAGTGTCACACACTGTTAGCATAGGTCCCCAAAGAGACAGGCAGCAGCATCATGCATGCCAGAAAAAAATAACACCACAGACACTAGTGGTGGCCACAAAAATATGCAAACAGCACTTCTTGCAGACTCTTGTCATACCAAAGGTTGTTACTAGATGTCCATGCGGAGCAAGCACAGAACTTCCATATAGACTGCAATACCAAATGTTGTTCATAGAGGACGTTGCAGAAATTGCCATTTACAATCTCTGTATATAGGTACAGTTCCACATTATTCTACTAGATGCCCCTTGGAACCAGGACAAAAAATGAATCTGCAAACTTGGAAACCATTCACGGTTTTACAGGCCTTTGAAAGTTGCAAAAGCAAGACACCAGAAAAAAGGCCAAGTTTATTGGCATGGGAAATAAAATGGACATTGCAATTAAAACACTGCATTGAGAGTGTTCGGGCATGCATATATTATGCACAACTAAAGACAATTGTTTTCCTTGCCTTTCTATGATGTAACTTGAGTGAGTGCAATTATAGTTTAATTCATGAAACACTTTTAATTCAGTTTAAATTGGAATCTTTGATCGGATATTTCAATAACTGTAGGTGTGAGACGGTTGTAAGGGGTGTAGTGGAGACCATAAAACAGATTTATTTGGGAGCGATATCTGTTACAGTGGCATGCACTTTAATTAGGAAATCTTTTTTTGCCGAATATGGAAATGTTGGCTGAGTCTCTTTCAATGCAATCATAGAAGTCTCAGAGAAATTCCACATGTGTTATTCCTCAAACGTAACTGTTACTATATTGCATCACTGACTTTATCGCCTCAGTCAGTATATAGTCTGTGAGGGTTTGTCCATCAGATATTCGTACTGATTTTTCCCAGAATCTCAGACGTAAAGCAGAGGCACGTCCGACTGCAATAGGATTTAAAAAGTAAACTTAATTTGAAGAAAATGACAGTACATTGTAAACAGTAACATGGAATGACTTTTAAACCGAGAGAATCTTTGTGGTGTAAGAGGAAATGCCACAAAATTACGGCATACCGGGTGCAATACATCAAACAGCATAACAATACACATGGGGGGATGATTCATGGAATCTGTGCGCCGAAAAAACGGGATTTGTACGCCATTCTGCCTGCAAATCCCCATTTCTTAAATTTTGATTTGTGGGCAGAATGGCGCACAAATTCCATGAATCAGCCCCATGGATATCTAGTATTTTACCTTTACTATAGTAGTGCCACACACTGTTAGCATAGGTGTCCATAGAGACAGGCATCAGCATCATGCATGCCAAAACAAAATAATACCACAGACATTAGTGGTGGCTGCAAAAATATGCAAGCAGCACTTCTTGCAGAATGGTGTAATACCAAAGGTTGTTACTAGATGTCGCTACGGAGCAAGCACAGAACTTCCATATAGACTGCAATACCAAACGTTGTTCATAGAGGTCGTTGCTGAAATTGCCATTTACAATCTCTGTATACAGGTACAGTTCCACATTCTTCTACTAGATGCCCCTTGGAACCAGGACAAAAAATGAATCTGCAAACTTGGAAACCATTCACGGTTTTACTGGCCTTTTTATGTATCAAAAGCAAGACACCAGAAAAAAGACCAAGTTTATTGGCATGGGAACTAAAACGGACATTGCAATTAAAACACTGCAGTGAGAGTGTTCTGGCATACATATATGATGCACAACTAAAGACAATTGTTTTCCTTGCCTTTCAATGATGTAACTTGAGCGAGTGTAATTATAGCTTAATTCATGAAACACTTTAAATTCAGTTTAAATTGGAAACTTTGATCAGATATTTCAATAACTGTCGGTTTGAGACGATTGTAAGGGGTGCAGTGGAGACCTTAAAACAAGTTTAATTGGGAGTTAAATCTGTTACAGTGGCATGCACTTTAATTAGGAAATCTTTCTTTGCAGAATATGGAAATGTTGGCTGAGTCTCTTTCAATGCAATCATAGAAGTCTCAGAGAAATTCCATATGTGTTATTCCTCAAACGTAACTGTTACTATATTGCATCACTGACTTTATCGCCTCAGTCAGTATATAGTCTGTGAGGGTTTGTCCATCAGATATTCGTACTGATTTTTCCTAGAATCTCAGACGTAAAGCAGAGGCACGTCCGACTGCAATAGGATTTAAAAAGTAAACAATTTGAAGCAAATGACAGTACATTGTAAACAGTAACATGGAATGGCTTTTAAACCACGAGAATCCTTGTGGTGTAAGAGCAAATGCCACAAAATTACGGCATACCGGGTGCAATTCGTGAACAGCATAACAATACACATGGGTATCTAGTCTTTTTTACTTTATTATAGTAGTGTCACACACTGTTAGCATAGGTCCCCAAAGAGACAGGCAGCAGCATCATGCATGCCAGAAAAAAATAACACCACAGACACTAGTGGTGGCCGCAAAAATATGCAAGCAGCACTTCTTGCAGACTGTTGTAATACCAAAGGTTGTTACTAGATGTCCATGCGGAGCAAGCACAGAACTTCCATATAGACTGCAATACCAAACGTTGTTCATAGAGGACGTTGCAGAAATTGCCATTTACAATCTCTGTATATAGGTACAGTTCCACATTATTCTACTAGATGCCCCTTGGAACCAGGACAAAAAATGAATCTGCAAACTTGGAAACCATTCACGGTTTTACAGGCCTTTGACAGTTGCAAAAGCAAGACACCAGCAAAAAGGCCAAGTTTATTGGCATGGGAAATAAAATGGACATTGCAATTAAAACACTGCATTGAGAGTGTTCGGGCATGCATATATTATCCACCACTATAGACAATTGATTTCCTTGCCTTTCTATGATGTAACTTGAGCGAGTGCAATTATAGTTTAATTCATGAAACACTTTTAATTCAGTTTAAATTTGAATCTTTGATCGGATATTTCAATAACTGTAGGTGTGAGACGGTTGTAAGGGGTGTAGTGGAGACCATAAAACAGATTTATTTGGGATGGATATCTGTTACAGTGGAATGCACTTTAATTAGGAAATCTTTCTTTGCAGCATTTGGAAATGTTGGCTGAGTCTCTTTCAATGCAATCATAGAAGTCTCAGAGAAATTCCATATATGTTATTCCTCAAACGTAACTGTTACTATATTGCATCACTGACTTTATCGCCTCAGTCAGTATATAGTCTGTGAGGGTTTGTCCATCAGATATTCGTACTGATTTTTCCCAGAATCTCAGACGTAAAGCAGAGGCACGTCCGACTGCAATAGGATTTAAAAAGTAAACTTAATTTGAAGCAAATGACAGTACATTGTAAACAGTAACATGGAATGGCTTTTAAACCACGGGAATCTTTGTGGTGTAAGAGGAAATGCCACAAAATTACGCCATACCGGGTGTAATTCGTCAACAGCATAACAATACACATGGGTATCTAGTCTTTTTTACTTTATTATAGTAGTGTCACACACTGTTAGCATAGGTCCCCAAAGAACCAGGCAGCAGCATCATGCATGCCAGAAAAAAATAACACCACAGACACTAGTGGTGGCCGCAAAAATATGCAAACAGCACTTCTTGCAGACTGTTGTCACACCAAAGGTTGTTACTAGATGTCCATGCGGAGCAAGCACAGAACTTCCATATAGACTGCAATACCAAACGTTGTTCATAGAGGACGTTGCAGAAATTGCCATTTGCAATCTCTGTATATAGGTACAGTTCCACATTATTCTACTAAATGCCCCTTGGAACCAGGACAAAAAATGAATCTGCAAACTTGGAAACCATTCACGGTTTTACAGGCCTTTGACAGTTGCAAAAGCAAGACACCAGAAAAAAGGCCAAGTTTATTGCATTGGGAAATAAAATGGACATTGCAATTAAAACACTGCATTGAGAGTGTTCGGGCATGCATATATTATGCACTACTAAAGACAATTGTTTTCCTTGCCTTTCTATGATGTAACTTGAGCGAGTGCAATTATAGTTTAATTCATGAAACACTTTTAATTCAGTTTAAATTGGAATCTTTGATCGGATATTTCAATAACTGTAGGTGTGAGACGGTTTTAAGGGGTGTAGTGGAGACCATAAAACAGATTTATTTGGGATGGATATCTGTTACAGTGGCATGCACTTTAATTAGGAAATCTTTCTTTGCAGAATTTGGAAATGTTGGCTGAGTCTCTTTCAATGCAATCATAGAAGTCTCAGAGAAATTCCATATGTGTTATTCCTCAAACGTAACTGTTACTATATTGCATCACTGACTTTATCGCCTCAGTCAGTATATAGTCTGTGAGGGTTTGTCCATCAGATATTCATACTGATTTTTCCCAGAATCTCAGACGTAAAGCAGAGGCACGTCCGACTGCAATAGGATTTAAAAAGTAAACTTAATTTGAAGCAAATGACAGTACATTGTAAACAGTAACATGGAATGGCTTTGAAACCGAGAGAATCTTTGTGGTGTAAGAGGAAATGCCACAAAATTACGGCATACCGGGTGCAATACGTCAAACAGCATAACAATACACATGGGGGGATGATTCATGGAATCTGTGCACCGAAAAAACGGGATTTGTACGCCATTCTGCCTGCAAATCCCCATTTGTTAAATTTGGATTTGTGGGCAGAATGGCGCACAAATTCCATGAATCAGCCCCATGGATATCTAGTATTTTACCTTTACTATAGTAGTGCCACACACTGTTAGCATAGGTGTCCATAGAGACAGGCAGCAGCATCATGCATGCCAAAACAAAATAATACCACATACACTAGTGGTGGCTGCAAAAATATGCAAGCAGCACTTCTTGCAGAATGGTGTAATACCAAAGGTTGTTACTAGATGTCCCTGCGGAGCAAGCACAGAACTTCCATATAGACTGCAATACCAAACGTTGTTCATAGAGGTCGTTGCAGAAATTGGCATTTACAATCTCTGTATACAGGTACAGTTCCACATTCTTCTACTAGATGCCCCTTGAAACCAGGACAAAAAATGAATCTGCAAACTTGGAAACCATTCACGGTTTTACTGGCCTTTTTATGTTTCAAAAGCAAGACACCAGAAAAAAGACCAAGTTTATTGGCATGGGAACTAAAACGGACATTGCAATTAAAACACTGCAGTGAGAGTGTTCCGGCATGCATATATGATGCACAACTAAAGACAATTGTTTTCCTTGCCTTTCAATGATGTAACTTGAGCGAGTGTAATTATAGCTTAATTCATGAAACACTTTAAATTCAGTTTAAATTGGAAACTTTGATCAGATATTTCAATAACTGTAGGTTTGAGACGGTTGTAAGGGGTGCAGTGGAGACCATAAAACAAGTTTAATTGGGAGGTATATCTGTTACAGTGGCAAGCACTTTAATTAGGAAATCTTTCTTTGCAGAATATGGAAATGTTTGCTGAGTCTCTTTCAATGCAATCATAGAAGTCTCAGAGAAATTCCATATGTGTTATTCCTCAAACGTAACTGTTACTATATTGCATCACTGACTTTATCGCCTCAGTCAGTATATAGTCTGTGAGGGTTTGTCCATCAGATATTCGTACTGATTTTTCCTAGAATCTCAGACGTAAAGCAGAGGCACGTCCGACTGCAATAGGATTTAAAAAGTAAACTTAATTTGAAGCAAATGACAGTACATTGTAAACAGTAACATGGAATGGCTTTTAAACCGAGAGAATCTTTGTGGTGTAAGAGGAAATGCCACAAAATTACGGCATACCGGGTGCAATACGTCAAACAGCATAACAATACACATGTGGGGATGATTCATGGAATCTGTGCGCCGAAAAAACGGGATTTGTACGCCATTCTGCCTGCAAATCCCCATTTGTTAAATTTTGATTTGTGGGCAGAATGGCGCACAAATTCCATGAATCAGCCCCATGGATATCTAGTATTTTACCTTTACTATAGTAGTGCCACACACTGTTAGCATAGGTGTCCATAGAGACAGGCAGCAGCATCATGCATGCCAAAACAAAATAATACCACAGACACTAGTGGTGGCTGCAAAAATATGCAAGCAGCACTTCTTGCAGAATGGTGTAATGCCAAAGGTTGTTACTAGATGTCCCTGCGGGGCAAGCACAGAACTTACATATGGACTGCAATACCAAACGTTGTTCATAGAGGACGTTGCAGAAATTGCCATTTACAATCTCTGTATATAGGTACAGTTCCACATTATTCTACTAGATGCCCCTTGGAACCAGGACAAAAAATGAATCTGCAAACTTGGAAACCATTCACGGTTTTACAGGCCTTTGACAGTTGCAAAAGCAAGACACCAGAAAAAAGGACAAGTGTATTGCATTGGGAAATAAAATGGACATTGCAATTAAAACACTGCATTGAGAGTGTTCGGGCATGCATATATTATGCACCACTAAAGACAATTGTTTTCCTTGCCTTTCTATGATGTAACTTGAGCGAGTGCAATTATAGTTTAATTCATTAAACACTTTTAATTCAGTTTAAATTGGAATCTTTGATCAGATATTTCAATAACTGTAGATGTGAGACGGTTGTAAGGGGTGTAGTGGAGACCATAAAACAGATTTATTTGGGAGGGATATCTGTTACAGTGGCATGCACTTTAATTAGGAAATCTTTCTTTGCAGAATATGGAAATGTTGGCTGAGTCTCTTTCAATGCAATAAAGAAGTCTCAGAGAAATTCCATATGTGTTATTCCTCAAACGTAACTGTTACTATATTGCATCACTGACTTTACCGCCTCAGTCAGTATATAGTCTGTGAGGGTTTGTCCATCAGATATTCGTACTGATTTTTCCCAGAATCTTAGACGTAAAGCAGAGGCACGTCTGACTGCAATAGGATTTAAAAAGTAAACTTAATTTGAAGTAAATGACAGTACATTGTAAACAGTAACATGGAATGGCTTTTAAACCGAGAGATTCTTTGTGGTGTAAGAGGAAATGCCACAAAATTACGGCATACCGGGTGCAATACATCAAACAGCATAACAATACACATCGGGGGATGATTCATGGAATCTGTGCGCCTAAAAAACAGGATTTGTACGCCATTCTGCCTGCAAATCCCCATTTGTTAAATTTTGATTTGTGGGCAGAATGGCGCACAAATTCCATGAATCAGCCCCATGGATATCTAGTATTTTACCTTTACTATAGTAGTGCCACACACTGTTAGCATAGGTGTCCATAGAGACAGGCAGCAGCATCATGCATGCCAAAACAAAATAATACCACAGACACTAGTGGTGGCTGCAAAAATATGCAAGCAGCACTTCTTGCAGAATGGTGTAATACCAAAGGTTGTTACTAGATGTCGCTGCGGAGCAAGCACAGAACTTCCATATAGACTGCAATACCAAACGTTGTTCATAGAGGTCGTTGCAGAAATTGCTATTTACAATCTCTGTATACAGGTACAGTTCCACATTCTTCTACTAGATGCCCCTTGGAACCAGGACAAAAAATGAATCTGCAAACTTGGAAACCATTCACGGTTTTACTGGCCTTTTTATGTTTCAAAAGCAAGACACCAGAAAAAAGACCAAGTTTATTGGCATGGGAACTAAAACGGACATTGCAATTTAAACACTGCAGTGAGAGTGTTCTGGCATGCATATATGATGCACAACTAAAGACAATTGTTTTCCTTGCCTTTCAATGATGTAACTTGAGCGAGTGTAATTATAGCTTAATTCATGAAACACTTTAAATTCAGTTTAAATTGGAAACTTTGATCAGATATTTCAATAACTGTAGGTTTGAGATGGTTGTAAGGGGTGCAGAGGACACCATAAAACAAGTTTAATTGGGAGGTATATTTGTTACAGTGGCATGCACTTTAATTAGTAAATCTTTCTTTGCAGAATATTGAAATGTTGGCTGAATCTCTTTCAATGCAATCATAGAAGTCTCAGAGAAATTCCATATGTGTTATTCCTCAAACGTAACTGTTACTATATTGCATCACTGACTTTATCGCCTCAGTCAGTATATAGTCCGTGAGGGTTTGTCCATCAGATATTCGTACTGATTTTTCCTAGAATCTCAGATGTAAAGCAGAGGCACGTCCGACTGCAATAGGATTTAAAAAGTAAACTTAATTTGAAGCAAATGACAGTACATTGTAAACAGTAACATGGAATGGCTTTTAAACCACGGGAACCTTTGCGGTGTAAGAGGAAATGCCACACAATTACGGCATACCAAGTGCAATTCGTCAACAGCATAACAATACACATGGGTATCTAGTCTTTTTTACTTTATTATAGTAGTGTCACACACTGTTAGCATAGGTCCCCAAAGAGACAGGCAGCAGCATCATGCATGCCAAAACAAAATAATACCACAGACACTAGTGGTGGCTGCAAAAATATGCAAGCAGCACTTCTTGCAGAATGGTGTAATACCAAAGGTTGTTACTAGATGTCGCTGCGGAGCAAGCACAGAACTTCCATATAGACTGCAATACCAAACGTTGTTCATAGAGGTCGTTGCAGAAATTGCTATTTACAATCTCTGTATACAGGTACAGTTCCACATTCTTCTACTAGATGCCCCTTGGAACCAGGACAAAAAATGAATCTGCAAACTTGGAAACCATTCACGGTTTTACTGGCCTGTTTATGTATCAAAAGCAAGACACCAGAAAAAAGACCAAGTTTATTGGCATGGGAACTAAAACGGACATTGCAATTAAAACACTGCAGTGAGAGTGTTCTGGCATACATATATGATGCACAACTAAAGACAATTGTTTTCCTTGCCTTTCAATGATGTAACTTGAGCGAGTGTAATTATAGTTTAATTCATTAAACACTTTTAATTCAGTTTAAATTGGAATCTTTGATCAGATATTTCAATAACTGTCGGTTTGAGACGATTGTAAGGGGTGCAGTGGAGACCATAAAACAGATTTATTTGGGAGGGATATCTGTTACAGTGGCATGCACTTTAATTAGGAAATCTTTCTTTGCAGAATATGGAAATGTTGGCTGAGTCTCTTTCAATGCAATAAAGAAGTCTCAGAGAAATTCCATATGTGTTATTCCTCAAACGTAACTGTTACTATATTGCATCACTGACTTTATCGCCTCAGTCAGTATATAGTCTGTGAGGGTTTGTCCATCAGATATTCGTACTGATTTTTCCCAGAATCTTAGACGTAAAGCAGAGGCACGTCTGACTGCAATAGGATTTAAAAAGTAAACTTAATTTGAAGTAAATGACAGTACATTGTAAACAGTAACATGGAATGGCTTTTAAACCGAGAGATTCTTTGTGGTGTAAGAGGAAATGCCACAAATTACGGCATACCGGGTGCAATACAGCAAACAGCATAACAATACACATCGGGGGATGATTCATGGAATCTGTGCGCCTAAAAAACAGGATTTGTACGCCATTCTGCCTGCAAATCCCCATTTGTTAAATTTTGATTTGTGGGCAGAATGGCGCACAAATTCCATGAATCAGCCCCATGGATATCTAGTATTTTACCTTTACTATAGTAGTGCCACACACTGTTAGCATAGGTGTCCATAGAGACAGGCAGCAGCATCATGCATGCCAAAACAAAATAATACCACAGACACTAGTGGTGGCTGCAAAAATATGCAAGCAGCAATTCTTGCAGAATGGTGTAATACCAAAGGTTGTTACTAGATGTCGCTGCGGAGCAAGCACAGAACTTCCATATAGACTGCAATACCAAACGTTGTTCATAGAGGTCGTTGCAGAAATTGCTATTTACAATCTCTGTATACAGGTACAGTTCCACATTCTTCTACTAGATGCCCCTTGGAACCAGGACAAAAAATGAATCTGCAAACTTGGAAACCATTCACGGTTTTACTGGCCTTTTTATGTTTCAAAAGCAAGACACCAGAAAAAAGACCAAGTTTATTGGCATGGGAACTAAAACGGACATTGCAATTTAAACACTGCAGTGAGAGTGTTCTGGCATGCATATATGATGCACAACTAAAGACAATTGTTTTCCTTGCCTTTCAATGATGTAACTTGAGCGAGTGTAATTATAGCTTAATTCATGAAACACTTTAAATTCAGTTTAAATTGGAAACTTTGATCAGATATTTCAATAACTGTAGGTTTGAGATGGTTGTAAGGGGTGCAGAGGAGACCATAAAACAAGTTTAATTGGGAGGTATATCTGTTACAGTGGCATGCACTTTAATTAGTAAATCTTTCTTTGCAGAATATTGAAATGTTGGCTGAATCTCTTTCAATGCAATCATAGAAGTCTCAGAGAAATTCCATATGTGTTATTCCTCAAACGTAACTGTTACTATATTGCATCACTGACTTTATCGCCTCAGTCAGTATATAGTCCGTGAGGGTTTGTCCATCAGATATTCGTACTGATTTTTCCTAGAATCTCAGACGTAAAGCAGAGGCACGTCCGACTGCAATAGGATTTAAAAAGTAAACTTAATTTGAAGCAAATGACAGTACATTGTAAACAGTAACATGGAATGGCTTTTAAACCACGGGTCCCTTTGCGGTGTAAGAGAAAATGCCACACAATTACGGCATACCAAGTGCAATTCGTCAACAGCATAACAATACACATGGGTATCTAGTCTTTTTTACTTTATTATAGTAGTGTCACACACTGTTAGCATAGGTCCCCAAAGAGACAGGCAGCAGCATCATGCATGCCAGAAAAAAATAACACCACAGACACTAGTGGTGGCCGCAAAAATATGCAAACAGCACTTCTTGCAGACTGTTGTCATACCAAAGGTTGTTACTAGATGTCCATGCGGAGCAAGCACAGAACTTCCATATAGACTGCAATACCAAATGTTGTTCATAGAGGACGTTGCGGAAATTGCCATTTACAATCTCTGTATATAGGTACAGTTCCACATTATTCTACTAGATGCCCCTTGGAACCAGGACAAAAAATGAATCTGCAAACTTGGAAACCATTCACGGTTTTACAGGCCTTTGAAAGTTGCAAAAGCAAGACACCAGAAAAAAGGCCAAGTTTATTGGCATGGGAAATAAAATGGACATTGCAATTAAAACACTGCATTGAGAGTGTTCGGGCATGCATATATTATGCACAACTAAAGACAATTGTTTTCCTTGCCTTTCTATGATGTAACTTGAGCGAGTGCAATTATAGTTTAATTCATGAAACACTTTTAATTCAGTTTAAATTGGAATCTTTGATCGGATATTTCAATAACTGTAGGTGTGAGACAGTTGTAAGGGGTGTAGTGGAGACCATAAAACAGATTTATTTGGGAGCGATATCTGTTACAGTGGCATGCACTTTAATTAGGAAATCTTTCTTTGCCGAATATGGAAATGTTGGCTGAGTCTCTTTCAATGCAATCATAGAAGTCTCAGAGAAATTCCATATGTGTTATTCCTCAAACGTAACTGTTACTATATTGCATCACTGACTTTATCGCCTCAGTCAGTATATAGTCTGTGAGGGTTTGTCCATCAGATATTCGTACTGATTTTTCCTAGAATCTCAGACGTAAAGCAGAGGCACGTCTGACTGTAATAGGATTTAAAAAGTAAACTTAATTTGAAGCAAATGACAGTACATTGTAAACAGTAACATTGAATGGCTTTTAAACCGAGAGAATCTTTGTGGTGTAAGAGGAAATGCCACAAAATTACGGCATACCGGGTGCAATACGTCAAACAGCATAACAATACACATGGGGGGATGATTCATGGAATTTGTGCACCGAAAAAACGGGATTTGTACGCCATTCTGCCTGCAAATCCCCATTTGTTAAATTTTGATTTGTGGGCAGAATGGCGCACAAATTCCATGAATCAGCCCCATGGATATCTAGTATTTTACCTTTACTATAGTAGTGCCACACACTGTTAGCATAGGTGTCCATAGAGACAGGCAGCAGCGTCATGCATGCCAAAACCAAATAATACCACTGACACTAGTGGTGGCTGCAAAAATATGCAAGCAGCACTTCTTGCAGAATGGTGTAATACCAAAGTTTGTTACTAGATGTCCCTGCGGAGCAAGCACAGAACTTCCATATAGACTGCAATACCAAACATTGTTCATAGAGGTCGTTGCAGAAATTGCCATTTACAATCTCTGTATACAGGTACAGTTCCACATTCTTCTACTAGATGCCCCTTGGAACCAGGACAAAAAATGAATCTGCAAACTTGGAAACCCTTCACGGTTTTACTGGCCTTTTTATGTTTCAAAAGCAAGACACCAGAAAAAAGACCAAGTTTATTGGCATGGGAACTAAAACGGACATTGCAATTTAAACACTGCAGTGGGAGTGTTCTGGCATGCATATATGATGCACAACTAAAGACAATTGTTTTCCTTGCCTTTCAATGATGTAACTTGAGCGAGTGTAATTATAGCTTAATTCATGAAACACTTTAAATTCAGTTTAAATTGGAAACTTTGATCAGATATTTCAATAACTGTAGGTTTGAGATGGTTGTAAGGGGTGCAGAGGAGACCATAAAACAAGTTTAATTGGGAGGTATATCTGTTACAGTGGCATGCACTTTAATTAGGAAATCTTTCTTTGCAGAATATTGAAATGTTGGCTGAATCTCTTTCAATGCAATCATAGAAGTCTCAGAGAAATTCCATATGTGTTATTCCTCAAACGTAACTGTTACTATATTGCATCACCGACTTTATCGCCTCAGTCAGTATATAGTCTGTGAGGGTTTGTCCATCAGATATTCGTACTGATTTTTCCTAGAATCTCAGACGTAAAGCAGAGGCACGTCCGACTGCAATAGGATTTAAAAAGTAAACTTAATTTGAAGCAAATGACAGTACATTGTAAACAGTAACATGGAATGGCTTTTAAACCACGGGAACCTTTGCGGTGTAAGAGGAAATGCCACACAATTACGGCATACCAAGTGCAATTCGTCAACAGCATAACAATACACATGGGTATCTAGTCTTTTTTACTTTATTATAGTAGTGTCACACACTGTTAGCATAGGTCCCCAAAGAGACAGGCAGCAGCATCATGCATGCCAGAAAAAAATAACACCACAGACACTAGTGGTGGCCACAAAAATATGCAAACAGCACTTCTTGCAGACTCTTGTCATACCAAAGGTTGTTACTAGATGTCCATGCGGAGCAAGCACAGAACTTCCATATAGACTGCAATACCAAATGTTGTTCATAGAGGACGTTGCAGAAATTGCCATTTACAATCTCTGTATATAGGTACAGTTCCACATTATTCTACTAGATGCCCCTTGGAACCAGGACAAAAAATGAATCTGCAAACTTGGAAACCATTCACGGTTTTACAGGCCTTTGAAAGTTGCAAAAGCAAGACACCAGAAAAAAGGCCAAGTTTATTGGCATGGGAAATAAAATGGACATTGCAATTAAAACACTGCATTGAGAGTGTTCGGGCATGCATATATTATGCACAACTAAAGACAATTGTTTTCCTTGCCTTTCTATGATGTAACTTGAGTGAGTGCAATTATAGTTTAATTCATGAAACACTTTTAATTCAGTTTAAATTGGAATCTTTGATCGGATATTTCAATAACTGTAGGTGTGAGACGGTTGTAAGGGGTGTAGTGGAGACCATAAAACAGATTTATTTGGGAGCGATATCTGTTACAGTGGCATGCACTTTAATTAGGAAATCTTTTTTTGCCGAATATGGAAATGTTGGCTGAGTCTCTTTCAATGCAATCATAGAAGTCTCAGAGAAATTCCACATGTGTTATTCCTCAAACGTAACTGTTACTATATTGCATCACTGACTTTATCGCCTCAGTCAGTATATAGTCTGTGAGGGTTTGTCCATCAGATATTCGTACTGATTTTTCCCAGAATCTCAGACGTAAAGCAGAGGCACGTCCGACTGCAATAGGATTTAAAAAGTAAACTTAATTTGAAGAAAATGACAGTACATTGTAAACAGTAACATGGAATGACTTTTAAACCGAGAGAATCTTTGTGGTGTAAGAGGAAATGCCACAAAATTACGGCATACCGGGTGCAATACATCAAACAGCATAACAATACACATGGGGGGATGATTCATGGAATCTGTGCGCCGAAAAAACGGGATTTGTACGCCATTCTGCCTGCAAATCCCCATTTCTTAAATTTTGATTTGTGGGCAGAATGGCGCACAAATTCCATGAATCAGCCCCATGGATATCTAGTATTTTACCTTTACTATAGTAGTGCCACACACTGTTAGCATAGGTGTCCATAGAGACAGGCATCAGCATCATGCATGCCAAAACAAAATAATACCACAGACATTAGTGGTGGCTGCAAAAATATGCAAGCAGCACTTCTTGCAGAATGGTGTAATACCAAAGGTTGTTACTAGATGTCGCTACGGAGCAAGCACAGAACTTCCATATAGACTGCAATACCAAACGTTGTTCATAGAGGTCGTTGCTGAAATTGCCATTTACAATCTCTGTATACAGGTACAGTTCCACATTCTTCTACTAGATGCCCCTTGGAACCAGGACAAAAAATGAATCTGCAAACTTGGAAACCATTCACGGTTTTACTGGCCTTTTTATGTATCAAAAGCAAGACACCAGAAAAAAGACCAAGTTTATTGGCATGGGAACTAAAACGGACATTGCAATTAAAACACTGCAGTGAGAGTGTTCTGGCATACATATATGATGCACAACTAAAGACAATTGTTTTCCTTGCCTTTCAATGATGTAACTTGAGCGAGTGTAATTATAGCTTAATTCATGAAACACTTTAAATTCAGTTTAAATTGGAAACTTTGATCAGATATTTCAATAACTGTCGGTTTGAGACGATTGTAAGGGGTGCAGTGGAGACCTTAAAACAAGTTTAATTGGGAGTTAAATCTGTTACAGTGGCATGCACTTTAATTAGGAAATCTTTCTTTGCAGAATATGGAAATGTTGGCTGAGTCTCTTTCAATGCAATCATAGAAGTCTCAGAGAAATTCCATATGTGTTATTCCTCAAACGTAACTGTTACTATATTGCATCACTGACTTTATCGCCTCAGTCAGTATATAGTCTGTGAGGGTTTGTCCATCAGATATTCGTACTGATTTTTCCTAGAATCTCAGACGTAAAGCAGAGGCACGTCCGACTGCAATAGGATTTAAAAAGTAAACAATTTGAAGCAAATGACAGTACATTGTAAACAGTAACATGGAATGGCTTTTAAACCACGAGAATCCTTGTGGTGTAAGAGCAAATGCCACAAAATTACGGCATACCGGGTGCAATTCGTGAACAGCATAACAATACACATGGGTATCTAGTCTTTTTTACTTTATTATAGTAGTGTCACACACTGTTAGCATAGGTCCCCAAAGAGACAGGCAGCAGCATCATGCATGCCAGAAAAAAATAACACCACAGACACTAGTGGTGGCCGCAAAAATATGCAAGCAGCACTTCTTGCAGACTGTTGTAATACCAAAGGTTGTTACTAGATGTCCATGCGGAGCAAGCACAGAACTTCCATATAGACTGCAATACCAAACGTTGTTCATAGAGGACGTTGCAGAAATTGCCATTTACAATCTCTGTATATAGGTACAGTTCCACATTATTCTACTAGATGCCCCTTGGAACCAGGACAAAAAATGAATCTGCAAACTTGGAAACCATTCACGGTTTTACAGGCCTTTGACAGTTGCAAAAGCAAGACACCAGCAAAAAGGCCAAGTTTATTGGCATGGGAAATAAAATGGACATTGCAATTAAAACACTGCATTGAGAGTGTTCGGGCATGCATATATTATCCACCACTATAGACAATTGATTTCCTTGCCTTTCTATGATGTAACTTGAGCGAGTGCAATTATAGTTTAATTCATGAAACACTTTTAATTCAGTTTAAATTTGAATCTTTGATCGGATATTTCAATAACTGTAGGTGTGAGACGGTTGTAAGGGGTGTAGTGGAGACCATAAAACAGATTTATTTGGGATGGATATCTGTTACAGTGGAATGCACTTTAATTAGGAAATCTTTCTTTGCAGCATTTGGAAATGTTGGCTGAGTCTCTTTCAATGCAATCATAGAAGTCTCAGAGAAATTCCATATATGTTATTCCTCAAACGTAACTGTTACTATATTGCATCACTGACTTTATCGCCTCAGTCAGTATATAGTCTGTGAGGGTTTGTCCATCAGATATTCGTACTGATTTTTCCCAGAATCTCAGACGTAAAGCAGAGGCACGTCCGACTGCAATAGGATTTAAAAAGTAAACTTAATTTGAAGCAAATGACAGTACATTGTAAACAGTAACATGGAATGGCTTTTAAACCACGGGAATCTTTGTGGTGTAAGAGGAAATGCCACAAAATTACGCCATACCGGGTGTAATTCGTCAACAGCATAACAATACACATGGGTATCTAGTCTTTTTTACTTTATTATAGTAGTGTCACACACTGTTAGCATAGGTCCCCAAAGAACCAGGCAGCAGCATCATGCATGCCAGAAAAAAATAACACCACAGACACTAGTGGTGGCCGCAAAAATATGCAAACAGCACTTCTTGCAGACTGTTGTCACACCAAAGGTTGTTACTAGATGTCCATGCGGAGCAAGCACAGAACTTCCATATAGACTGCAATACCAAACGTTGTTCATAGAGGACGTTGCAGAAATTGCCATTTGCAATCTCTGTATATAGGTACAGTTCCACATTATTCTACTAAATGCCCCTTGGAACCAGGACAAAAAATGAATCTGCAAACTTGGAAACCATTCACGGTTTTACAGGCCTTTGACAGTTGCAAAAGCAAGACACCAGAAAAAAGGCCAAGTTTATTGCATTGGGAAATAAAATGGACATTGCAATTAAAACACTGCATTGAGAGTGTTCGGGCATGCATATATTATGCACTACTAAAGACAATTGTTTTCCTTGCCTTTCTATGATGTAACTTGAGCGAGTGCAATTATAGTTTAATTCATGAAACACTTTTAATTCAGTTTAAATTGGAATCTTTGATCGGATATTTCAATAACTGTAGGTGTGAGACGGTTTTAAGGGGTGTAGTGGAGACCATAAAACAGATTTATTTGGGATGGATATCTGTTACAGTGGCATGCACTTTAATTAGGAAATCTTTCTTTGCAGAATTTGGAAATGTTGGCTGAGTCTCTTTCAATGCAATCATAGAAGTCTCAGAGAAATTCCATATGTGTTATTCCTCAAACGTAACTGTTACTATATTGCATCACTGACTTTATCGCCTCAGTCAGTATATAGTCTGTGAGGGTTTGTCCATCAGATATTCATACTGATTTTTCCCAGAATCTCAGACGTAAAGCAGAGGCACGTCCGACTGCAATAGGATTTAAAAAGTAAACTTAATTTGAAGCAAATGACAGTACATTGTAAACAGTAACATGGAATGGCTTTGAAACCGAGAGAATCTTTGTGGTGTAAGAGGAAATGCCACAAAATTACGGCATACCGGGTGCAATACGTCAAACAGCATAACAATACACATGGGGGGATGATTCATGGAATCTGTGCACCGAAAAAACGGGATTTGTACGCCATTCTGCCTGCAAATCCCCATTTGTTAAATTTGGATTTGTGGGCAGAATGGCGCACAAATTCCATGAATCAGCCCCATGGATATCTAGTATTTTACCTTTACTATAGTAGTGCCACACACTGTTAGCATAGGTGTCCATAGAGACAGGCAGCAGCATCATGCATGCCAAAACAAAATAATACCACATACACTAGTGGTGGCTGCAAAAATATGCAAGCAGCACTTCTTGCAGAATGGTGTAATACCAAAGGTTGTTACTAGATGTCCCTGCGGAGCAAGCACAGAACTTCCATATAGACTGCAATACCAAACGTTGTTCATAGAGGTCGTTGCAGAAATTGCCATTTACAATCTCTGTATACAGGTACAGTTCCACATTCTTCTACTAGATGCCCCTTGAAACCAGGACAAAAAATGAATCTGCAAACTTGGAAACCATTCACGGTTTTACTGGTCTTTTTATGTTTCAAAAGCAAGACACCAGAAAAAAGACCAAGTTTATTGGAATGGGAACTAAAACGGACATTGCAATTAAAACACTGCAGTGAGAGTGTTCCGGCATGCATATATGATGCACAACTAAAGACAATTGTTTTCCTTGCCTTTCAATGATGTAACTTGAGCGAGTGTAATTATAGCTTAATTCATGAAACACTTTAAATTCAGTTTAAATTGGAAACTTTGATCAGATATTTCAATAACTGTAGGTTTGAGACGGTTGTAAGGGGTGCAGTGGAGACCATAAAACAAGTTTAATTGGGAGGTATATCTGTTACAGTGGCAAGCACTTTAATTAGGAAATCTTTCTTTGCAGAATATGGAAATGTTTGCTGAGTCTCTTTCAATGCAATCATAGAAGTCTCAGAGAAATTCCATATGTGTTATTCCTCAAACGTAACTGTTACTATATTGCATCACTGACTTTATCGCCTCAGTCAGTATATAGTCTGTGAGGGTTTGTCCATCAGATATTCGTACTGATTTTTCCTAGAATCTCAGACGTAAAGCAGAGGCACGTCCGACTGCAATAGGATTTAAAAAGTAAACTTAATTTGAAGCAAATGACAGTACATTGTAAACAGTAACATGGAATGGCTTTTAAACCGAGAGAATCTTTGTGGTGTAAGAGGAAATGCCACAAAATTACGGCATACCGGGTGCAATACGTCAAACAGCATAACAATACACATGTGGGGATGATTCATGGAATCTGTGCGCCGAAAAAACGGGATTTGTACGCCATTCTGCCTGCAAATCCCCATTTGTTAAATTTTGATTTGTGGGCAGAATGGCGCACAAATTCCATGAATCAGCCCCATGGATATCTAGTATTTTACCTTTACTATAGTAGTGCCACACACTGTTAGCATAGGTGTCCATAGAGACAGGCAGCAGCATCATGCATGCCAAAACAAAATAATACCACAGACACTAGTGGTGGCTGCAAAAATATGCAAGCAGCACTTCTTGCAGAATGGTGTAATGCCAAAGGTTGTTACTAGATGTCCCTGCGGGGCAAGCACAGAACTTACATATGGACTGCAATACCAAACGTTGTTCATAGAGGACGTTGCAGAAATTGCCATTTACAATCTCTGTATATAGGTACAGTTCCACATTATTCTACTAGATGCCCCTTGGAACCAGGACAAAAAATGAATCTGCAAACTTGGAAACCATTCACGGTTTTACAGGCCTTTGACAGTTGCAAAAGCAAGACACCAGAAAAAAGGACAAGTGTATTGCATTGGGAAATAAAATGGACATTGCAATTAAAACACTGCATTGAGAGTGTTCGGGCATGCATATATTATGCACCACTAAAGACAATTGTTTTCCTTGCCTTTCTATGATGTAACTTGAGCGAGTGCAATTATAGTTTAATTCATTAAACACTTTTAATTCAGTTTAAATTGGAATCTTTGATCAGATATTTCAATAACTGTAGATGTGAGACGGTTGTAAGGGGTGTAGTGGAGACCATAAAACAGATTTATTTGGGAGGGATATCTGTTACAGTGGCATGCACTTTAATTAGGAAATCTTTCTTTGCAGAATATGGAAATGTTGGCTGAGTCTCTTTCAATGCAATAAAGAAGTCTCAGAGAAATTCCATATGTGTTATTCCTCAAACGTAACTGTTACTATATTGCATCACTGACTTTACCGCCTCAGTCAGTATATAGTCTGTGAGGGTTTGTCCATCAGATATTCGTACTGATTTTTCCCAGAATCTTAGACGTAAAGCAGAGGCACGTCTGACTGCAATAGGATTTAAAAAGTAAACTTAATTTGAAGTAAATGACAGTACATTGTAAACAGTAACATGGAATGGCTTTTAAACCGAGAGATTCTTTGTGGTGTAAGAGGAAATGCCACAAAATTACGGCATACCGGGTGCAATACATCAAACAGCATAACAATACACATCGGGGGATGATTCATGGAATCTGTGCGCCTAAAAAACAGGATTTGTACGCCATTCTGCCTGCAAATCCCCATTTGTTAAATTTTGATTTGTGGGCAGAATGGCGCACAAATTCCATGAATCAGCCCCATGGATATCTAGTATTTTACCTTTACTATAGTAGTGCCACACACTGTTAGCATAGGTGTCCATAGAGACAGGCAGCAGCATCATGCATGCCAAAACAAAATAATACCACAGACACTAGTGGTGGCTGCAAAAATATGCAAGCAGCACTTCTTGCAGAATGGTGTAATACCAAAGGTTGTTACTAGATGTCGCTGCGGAGCAAGCACAGAACTTCCATATAGACTGCAATACCAAACGTTGTTCATAGAGGTCGTTGCAGAAATTGCTATTTACAATCTCTGTATACAGGTACAGTTCCACATTCTTCTACTAGATGCCCCTTGGAACCAGGACAAAAAATGAATCTGCAAACTTGGAAACCATTCACGGTTTTACTGGCCTTTTTATGTTTCAAAAGCAAGACACCAGAAAAAAGACCAAGTTTATTGGCATGGGAACTAAAACGGACATTGCAATTTAAACACTGCAGTGAGAGTGTTCTGGCATGCATATATGATGCACAACTAAAGACAATTGTTTTCCTTGCCTTTCAATGATGTAACTTGAGCGAGTGTAATTATAGCTTAATTCATGAAACACTTTAAATTCAGTTTAAATTGGAAACTTTGATCAGATATTTCAATAACTGTAGGTTTGAGATGGTTGTAAGGGGTGCAGAGGACACCATAAAACAAGTTTAATTGGGAGGTATATTTGTTACAGTGGCATGCACTTTAATTAGTAAATCTTTCTTTGCAGAATATTGAAATGTTGGCTGAATCTCTTTCAATGCAATCATAGAAGTCTCAGAGAAATTCCATATGTGTTATTCCTCAAACGTAACTGTTACTATATTGCATCACTGACTTTATCGCCTCAGTCAGTATATAGTCCGTGAGGGTTTGTCCATCAGATATTCGTACTGATTTTTCCTAGAATCTCAGATGTAAAGCAGAGGCACGTCCGACTGCAATAGGATTTAAAAAGTAAACTTAATTTGAAGCAAATGACAGTACATTGTAAACAGTAACATGGAATGGCTTTTAAACCACGGGAACCTTTGCGGTGTAAGAGGAAATGCCACACAATTACGGCATACCAAGTGCAATTCGTCAACAGCATAACAATACACATGGGTATCTAGTCTTTTTTACTTTATTATAGTAGTGTCACACACTGTTAGCATAGGTCCCCAAAGAGACAGGCAGCAGCATCATGCATGCCAGAAAAAAATAACACCACAGACACTAGTGGTGGCCGCAAAAATATGCAAACAGCACTTCTTGCAGACTGTTGTCATACCAAAGGTTGTTACTAGATGTCCATGCGGAGCAAGCACAGAACTTCCATATAGACTGCAATACCAAATGTTGTTCATAGAGGACGTTGCAGAAATTGCCATTTACAATCTCTGTATATAGGTACAGTTCCACATTATTCTACTAGATGCCCCTTGGAACCAGGACAAAAAATGAATCTGCAAACTTGGAAACCATTCACGGTTTTACAGGCCTTTGAAAGTTGCAAAAGCAAGACACCAGAAAAAAGGCCAAGTTTATTGTCATGGGAAATAAAATGGACATTGCAATTAAAACACTGCATTGAGAGTGTTCGGGCATGCATATATTATGCACAACTAAAGACAATTGTTTTCCTTGCCTTTCTATGATGTAACTTGAGCGAGTGCAATTATAGTTTAATTCATGAAACACTTTTAATTCAGTTTAAATTGGAATCTTTGATCGGATATTTCAATAACTGTAGGTGTGAGACGGTTGTAAGTGGTGTAGTGGAGACCATAAAACAGATTTATTTGGGATGGATATCTGTTACAGTGGAATGCACTTTAATTAGGAAATCTTTCTTTGCAGCATTTGGAAATGTTGGCTGAGTCTCTTTCAATGCAATCATAGAAGTCTCAGAGAAATTCCATATATGTTATTCCTCAAACGTAACTGTTACTATATTGCATCACTGACTTTATCGCCTCAGTCAGTATATAGTCTGTGAGGGTTTGTCCATCAGATATTCGTACTGATTTTTCCCAGAATCTCAGACGTAAAGCAGAGGCACGTCCGACTGCAATAGGATTTAAAAGGTAAACTTAATTTGAAGAAAATGACAGTACATTGTAAACAGTAACATGGAATGACTTTTAAACCGAGAGAATCTTTGTGGTGTAAGAGGAAATGCCACAAAATTACGGCATACCGGGTGCAATACGTCAAACAGCATAACAATACACATGGGGGGATGATTCATGGAATCTGTGCGCCGAAAAAACGGGATTTGTACGCCATTCTGCCTGCAAATCCCCATTTGTTAAATTTTGATTTGTGGGCAGAATGGCGCACAAATTCCATGAATCAGCCCCATGGATATCTAGTATTTTACCTTTACTATAGTAGTGCCACACACTGTTAGCATAGGTGTCCATAGAGACAGGCATCAGCATCATGCATGCCAAAACAAAATAATACCACAGACACTAGTGGTGGCTGCAAAAATATGCAAGCAGCACTTCTTGCAGAATGGTGTAATACCAAAGGTTGTTACTAGATGTCGCTGCGGAGCAAGCACAGAACTTCCATATAGACTGCAATACCAAACTCTGTTCATAGAGGTCGTTGCTGAAATTGCCATTTACAATCTCTGTATACAGGTACAGTTCCACATTCTTCTACTAGATGCCCCTTGGAACCAGGACAAAAAATGAATCTGCAAACTTGGAAACCATTCACGGTTTTACTGGCCTTTTTATGTATCAAAAGCAAGACACCAGAAAAAAGACCAAGTTTATTGGCATGGGAACTAAAACGGACATTGCAATTAAAACACTGCAGTGAGAGTGTTCTGGCATACATATATGATGCACAACTAAAGACAATTGTTTTCCTTGCCTTTCAATGATGTAACTTGAGCGAGTGTAATTATAGCTTAATTCATGAAACACTTTAAATTCAGTTTAAATTGGAAACTTTGATCAGATATTTCAATAACTGTCGGTTTGAGACGATTGTAAGGGGTGCAGTGGAGACCTTAAAACAAGTTTAATTGGGAGTTAAATCTGTTACAGTGGCATGCACTTTAATTAGGAAATTTTTCTTTGCAGAATATGGAAATGTTGGCTGAGTCTCTTTCAATGCAATCATAGAAGTCTCAGAGAAATTCCATATGTGTTATTCCTCAAACGGAACTGTTACTATATTGCATCACTGACTTTATCGCCTCAGTCAGTATATAGTCTGTGAGGGTTTGTCCATCAGATATTCGTACTGATTTTTCCTAGAATCTCAGACGTAAAGCAGAGGCACGTCCGACTGCAATAGGATTTAAAAAGTAAACAATTTGAAGCAAATGACAGTACATTGTAAACAGTAACATGGAATGGCTTTTAAACCACGAGAATCCTTGTGGTGTAAGAGCAAATGCCACAAAATTACGGCATACCAGGTGCAATTCGTGAACAGCATAACAATACACATGGGTATCTAGTCTTTTTTACTTTATTATAGTAGTGTCACACACTGTTAGCATAGGTCCCCAAAGAGACAGGCAGCAGCATCATGCATGCCAGAAAAAAATAACACCACAGACACTAGTGGTGGCCGCAAAAATATGTAAGCAGCACTTCTTGCAGACTGTTGTAATACCAAAGGTTGTTACTAGATGTCCATGCGGAGCAAGCACAGAACTTCCATATAGACTGCAATACCAAACGTTGTTCATAGAGGACGTTGCAGAAATTGCCATTTACAATCTCTGTATATAGGTACAGTTCCACATTATTCTACTAGATGCCCCTTGGAACCAGGACAAAAAATGAATCTGCAAACTTGGAAACCATTCACGGTTTTACAGGCCTTTGACAGTTGCAAAAGCAAGACACCAGCAAAAAGGCCAAGTTTATTGGCATGGGAAATAAAATGGACATTGCAATTAAAACACTGCATTGAGAGTGTTCGGGCATGCATATATTATCCACCACTATATACAATTGTTTTCCTTGCCTTTCTATGATGTAACTTGAGCGAGTGCAATTATAGTTTAATTCATGAAACACTTTTAATTCAGTTTAAATTGGAATCTTTGATCGGATATTTCAATAACTGTAGGTGTGAGACGGTTGTAAGGGGTGTAGTGGAGACCATAAAACAGATTTATTTGGGATGGATATCTGTTACAGTGGAATGCACTTTAATTAGGAAATCTTTCTTTGCAGAATTTGGAAATGTTGGCTGAGTCTCTTTCAATGCAATCATAGAATCTCAGAGAAATTCCATATATGTTATTCCTCAAACGTAACTGTTACTATATTGCATCACTGACTTTATCGCCTTAGTCAGTATATAGTCTGTGAGGGTTTGTCCATCAGATATTCGTACTGATTTTTCCCAGAATCTCAGACGTAAAGCAGAGGCACGTCCGACTGCAATAGGATTTAAAAAGTAAACTTAATTTGAAGCAAATGACAGTACATTGTAAACAGTAACATGGAATGGCTTTTAAACCACGGGAATCTTTGTGGTGTAAGAGGAAATGCCACAAAATTACGCCATACCGGGTGTAATTCGTCAACAGCATAACAATACACATGGGTATCTAGTCTTTTTTACTTTATTATAGTAGTGTCACACACTGTTAGCATAGGTCCCCAAAGAACCAGGCAGCAGCATCATGCATGTCAGAAAAAAATAACACCACAGACACTAGTGGTGGCCGCAAAAATATGCAAACAGCACTTCTTGCAGACTGTTGTCATACCAAAGGTTGTTACTAGATGTCCATGCGGAGCAAGCACAGAACTTCCATATAGACTGCAATACCAAAAGTTGTTCATAGAGGACTTTGCAGAAATTGCCATTTGCAATCTCTGTATATAGGTACAGTTCCACATTATTCTACTAGATGCCCCTTGGAACCAGGACAAAAAATGAATCTGCAAACTTGGAAACCAATCACGGTTTTACAGGCCTTTGACAGTTGCAAAAGCAAGACACCAGAAAAAAGGCCAAGTTTATTGCATTGGGAAATAAAATGGACATTGCAATTAAAACACTGCATTGAGAGTGTTCGGGCATGCATATATTATGCACTACTAAAGACAATTGTTTTCCTTGCCTTTCTATGATGTAACTTGAGCGAGTGCAATTATAGTTTAATTCATGAAACACTTTTAATTCAGTTTAAATTGGAATCTTTGATCGGATATTTCAATAACTGTAGGTGTGAGACGGTTGTAAGGGGTGTAGTGGAGACCATAAAACAGATTTATTTGGGATGGATATCTGTTACAGTGGCATGCACTTTAATTAGGAAATCTTTCTTTGTGAATTTGGAAATATTGGCTGAGTCTCTTTCAATGCAATCATAGAAGTCTCAGAGAAATTCCATATGTGTTATTCCTCAAACGTAACTGTTACTATATTGCATCACTGACTTTATCGCCTCAGTCAGTATATAGTCTGTGAGGGTTTGTCCATCAGATATTCATACTGATTTTTCCCAGAATCTCAGACGTAAAGCAGAGGCACGTCCGACTGCAATAGGATTTAAAAAGTAAACTTAATTTGAAGCAAATGACAGTACATTGTAAACAGTAACATGGAATGGCTTTGAAACCGAGAGAATCTTTGTGGTGTAAGAGGAAATGCCACAAAATTACGGCATACCGGGTGCAATACGTCAAACAGCATAACAATACACATGGGGGGATGATTCATGGAATCTCTGCACCGAAAAAACGGGATTTGTACGCCATTCTGCCTGCAAATCCCCATTTGTTAAATTTGGATTTGTGGGCAGAATGGCGCACAAATTCCATGAATCAGTCCCATGGATATCTAGTATTTTACCTTTACTATAGTAGTGCCACACACTGTTAGCATAGGTGTTCATAGAGACAGGCAGCAGCATCATGCATGCCAAAATAAAATAATACCACATACACTAGTGGTGGCTGCAAAAATATGCAAGCAGCACTTCTTGCAGAATGGTGTAATACCAAAGGTTGTTACTAGATGTCCCTGCGGAGCAAGTACAGAACTTCCATATAGACTGCAATACCAAACGTTGTTCATAGAGGTCGTTGCAGAAATTACCATTTACAATCTCTGTATACAGGTACAGTTCCACATTCTTCTACTAGATGCCCCTTGAAACCAGGACAAAAAATGAATCTGCAAACTTGGAAACCATTCACGGTTTTACTGGCCTTTTTATGTTTCAAAAGCAAGACACCAGAAAAAAGACCAAGTTTATTGGCATGGGAACTAAAACGGACATTGCAATTAAAACACTGCAGTGAGAGTGTTCTGGCATGCATATATGATGCACAACTAAAGACAATTGTTTTCCTTGCCTTTCAATGATGTAACTTGAGCGAGTGTAATTATAGCTTAATTCATGAAACACTTTAAATTCAGTTTAAATTGGAAACTTTGATCAGATATTTCAATAACTGTAGGTTTGAGACGGTTGTAAGGGGTGCAGTGGAGACCATAAAACAAGTTTAATTGGGAGGTATATCTGTTACAGTGGCATGCACTTTAATTAGGAAATCTTTCTTTGCAGAATATGGAAATGTTTGCTGAGTCTCTTTCAATGCAATCATAGAAGTCTCAGAGAAATTCCATATGTGTTATTCCTCAAACGTAACTGTTACTATATTGCATCACTGACTTTATCGCCTCAGTCAGTATCTAGTCTGTGAGGGTTTGTCCATCAGATATTCGTACTGATTTTCCTAGAATCTCAGACGTAAAGCAGAGGCACGTCCGACTGCAATAGGATTTAAAAAGTAAACTTAATTTGAAGCAAATGACAGTACATTGTAAACAGTGACATGGAATGGCTTTTAAACCACGAGAATCCTTGTGGTGTAAGAGCAAATGCCACAAAATTACGGCATACCGGGTGCAATTCGTCAACAGCATAACAATACACATGGGTATCTAGTCTTTTTTACTTTATTATAGTAGTGTCACACACTGTTAGCATAGGTCCCCAAAGAGACAGGCAGCAGCATCATGCATGCCAGAAAAAAATAACACCACAGACACTAGTGGTGGCCGCAAAAATATGCAAGCAGCACTTCTTGCAGACTGTTGTAATACCAAAGGTTGTTACTAGATGTCCATGCGGAGCAAGCACAGAACTTCCATATAGACTGCAATACCAAACGTTGTTCATAGAGGACGTTGCAGAAATTGCCATTTACAATCTCTGTATATAGGTACAGTTCCACATTATTCTACTAGATGCCCCTTGGAACCAGGACAAAAAATGAATCTGCAAACTTGGAAACCATTCACGGTTTTACTGGCCTTTTTATGTTTCAAAAGCAAGACACCAGAAAATAACCATGTTTATTGGCATGGGAACTACAACGGACATTGCAATTAAAACACTGCAGTGAGAGTGTTCTGGCATGCATATATGATGCACAACTAAAGACAATTGTTTTCCTTGCCTTTCAATGATGTAACTTGAGCGAGTGTAATTATAGCTTAATTCATGAAACACTTAAAATTCAGTTTAAATTGGAAACTTTGATCAGATATTTCAATAACTGTAGGTTTGAGATGGTTGTAAGGGGTGCAGTGGAGACCATAAAACAAGTTTAATTGGGAGGTATATCTGTTACAGTGGCATGCACTTTAATTAGAAAATCTTTCTTTGCAGAATATGGAAATGTTGGCTGAGTCTCTTTCAATGCAATCATAGAAGTCTCAGAGAAATTCCATATGTGTTATTCCTCAAACGTAACTGTTACTATATTGCATCACTGACTTTATTGCCTCAGTCAGTATATAGTCTGTGAGGGTTTGTCCATCAGATATTCGTACTGATTTTTCCCAGAATCTCAGACGTAAAGCAGAGGCACGTCTGACTGCAATAGGATTTAAAAAGTAAACTTAATTTGAAGCAAATGACAGTACATTGTAAACAGTAACATGGAATGGCTTTTAAACCACGGGAATCTTTGTGGTGTAAGAGGAAATGCCACAAAATTACGGCATACCGGGTGCAATTCGTCAACAGCATAACAATACACATGGGTATCTAGTCTTTTTTACTTTATTATAGTAGTGTCACACACTGTTAGCATAGGTCCCCAAAGAGACAGGCAGCAGCATCATGCATGCCAAAACAAAATAATACCACAGACACTAGTGGTGGCTGCAAAAATATGCAAGCAGCACTTCTTGCAGAATGGTGTAATGCCAAAGGTTGTTACTAGATGTCCCTGCGGAGCAAGCACAGAACTTCCAGATAGACTGCAATACCAAACGTTGTTCATAGAGGTCGTTGCAGAAATTGCCATTTACAATCTCTGTATACAGGTACAGTTCCACATTCTTCTACTAGATGCCCCTTGGAACCAGGACAAAAAATGAATCTGCAAACTTGGAAACCATTGACGGTTTTACTGGCCTTTTTATGTTTCAAAAGCAAGACACCAGAAAAAAGACCAAGTTTATTGGCATGGGAACTAAAACGGACATTGCAATTAAAACACTGCAGTGAGAGTGTTCTGGCATGCATATATGATGCACAACTAAAGACAATTGTTTTCCTTGCCTTTCAATGATGTAACTTGAGCGAGTGTAATTATAGCTTAATTCATGAAACACTTTAAATTCAGTTTAAATTGGAAACTTTGATCAGATATTTCAATAACTGTAGGTTTGAGACGGTTGTAAGGGGTGCAGTGTAGACCATAAAACAAGTTTAATTGGGAGGTATATCTGTTACAGTGGCATGCACTTTAATTAGGAAATCTTTCTTTGCAGAATATGGAAATGTTGGCTGAGTCTCTTTCAATGCAATCGTAGAAGTCTCAGAGAAATTCCATATGTGTTATTCCTCAAACGTAACTGTTACTATATTGCATCACTGACTTTATCGCCTCAGTCAGTATATAGCCTGTGAGGGTTTGTCCATCAGATATTCGTACTGAATTTTCCCAGAATCTCAGACGTAAAGCAGAGGCACGTCCGACTGCAATAGGATTTAAAAAGTAAACTTAATTTGAAGCAAATGACAGTACATTGTAAACAGTAACATGGAATGGCTTTTAAACCACGGGAATCTTTGTGGTGTAAGAGGAAATGCCACAAAATTACGCCATACCGGGTGCAATTCGTCAACAGCATAACAATACACATGGGTATCTAGTCTTTTTTACTTTATTATAGTAGTGTCACACACTGTTAGCATAGGTCCCCAAAGAGACAGGCAGCAGCATCATGCATGCCAGAAAAAAATAACACCACAGACACTAGTGGTGGCCGCAAAAATATGCAAGCAGCACTCCTTGCAGACTGTTGTAATACCAAAGGTTGTTACTAGATGTCCCTGCGGAGCAAGCACAGAACTTCCATATAGACTGCAATACCAAACGTTGTTCATAGAGGACGTTGCAGAAATTGCCATTTACAATATCTGTATATAGGTACAGTTCCACATTATTCTACTAGATGCCCCTTGGAACCAGGACAAAAAATGAATCTGCAAACTTGGAAACCAATCACGGTTTTACAGGCCTTTGACAGTTGCAAAAGCAAGACACCAGAAAAAAGGCCAAGTTTATTGCATTGGGAAATAAAATGGACATTGCAATTAAAACACTGCATTGAGAGTGTTCGGGCATGCATATATTATGCACTACTAAAGACAATTGTTTTCCTTGCCTTTCTATGATGTAACTTGAGCGAGTGCAATTATAGTTTAATTCATGAAACACTTTTAATTCAGTTTAAATTGGAATCTTTGATCGGATATTTCAATAACTGTAGGTGTGAGACGGTTGTAAGGGGTGTAGTGGAGACCATAAAACAGATTTATTTGGGATGGATATCTGTTACAGTGGCATGCACTTTAATTAGGAAATCTTTCTTTGTGAATTTGGAAATATTGGCTGAGTCTCTTTCAATGCAATCATAGAAGTCTCAGAGAAATTCCATATGTGTTATTCCTCAAACGTAACTGTTACTATATTGCATCACTGACTTTATCGCCTCAGTCAGTATATAGTCTGTGAGGGTTTGTCCATCAGATATTCATACTGATTTTTCCCAGAATCTCAGACGTAAAGCAGAGGCACGTCCGACTGCAATAGGATTTAAAAAGTAAACTTAATTTGAAGCAAATGACAGTACATTGTAAACAGTAACATGGAATGGCTTTGAAACCGAGAGAATCTTTGTGGTGTAAGAGGAAATGCCACAAAATTACGGCATACCGGGTGCAATACGTCAAACAGCATAACAATACACATGGGGGGATGATTCATGGAATCTCTGCACCGAAAAAACGGGATTTGTACGCCATTCTGCCTGCAAATCCCCATTTGTTAAATTTGGATTTGTGGGCAGAATGGCGCACAAATTCCATGAATCAGTCCCATGGATATCTAGTATTTTACCTTTACTATAGTAGTGCCACACACTGTTAGCATAGGTGTTCATAGAGACAGGCAGCAGCATCATGCATGCCAAAATAAAATAATACCACATACACTAGTGGTGGCTGCAAAAATATGCAAGCAGCACTTCTTGCAGAATGGTGTAATACCAAAGGTTGTTACTAGATGTCCCTGCGGAGCAAGTACAGAACTTCCATATAGACTGCAATACCAAACGTTGTTCATAGAGGTCGTTGCAGAAATTACCATTTACAATCTCTGTATACAGGTACAGTTCCACATTCTTCTACTAGATGCCCCTTGAAACCAGGACAAAAAATGAATCTGCAAACTTGGAAACCATTCACGGTTTTACTGGCCTTTTTATGTTTCAAAAGCAAGACACCAGAAAAAAGACCAAGTTTATTGGCATGGGAACTAAAACGGACATTGCAATTAAAACACTGCAGTGAGAGTGTTCTGGCATGCATATATGATGCACAACTAAAGACAATTGTTTTCCTTGCCTTTCAATGATGTAACTTGAGCGAGTGTAATTATAGCTTAATTCATGAAACACTTTAAATTCAGTTTAAATTGGAAACTTTGATCAGATATTTCAATAACTGTAGGTTTGAGACGGTTGTAAGGGGTGCAGTGGAGACCATAAAACAAGTTTAATTGGGAGGTATATCTGTTACAGTGGCATGCACTTTAATTAGGAAATCTTTCTTTGTGAATTTGGAAATATTGGCTGAGTCTCTTTCAATGCAATCATAGAAGTCTCAGAGAAATTCCATATGTGTTATTCCTCAAACGTAACTGTTACTATATTGCATCACTGACTTTATCGCCTCAGTCAGTATATAGTCTGTGAGGGTTTGTCCATCAGATATTCATACTGATTTTTCCCAGAATCTCAGACGTAAAGCAGAGGCACGTCCGACTGCAATAGGATTTAAAAAGTAAACTTAATTTGAAGCAAATGACAGTACATTGTAAACAGTAACATGGAATGGCTTTGAAACCGAGAGAATCTTTGTGGTGTAAGAGGAAATGCCACAAAATTACGGCATACCGGGTGCAATACGTCAAACAGCATAACAATACACATGGGGGGATGATTCATGGAATCTCTGCACCGAAAAAACGGGATTTGTACGCCATTCTGCCTGCAAATCCCCATTTGTTAAATTTGGATTTGTGGGCAGAATGGCGCACAAATTCCATGAATCAGTCCCATGGATATCTAGTATTTTACCTTTACTATAGTAGTGCCACACACTGTTAGCATAGGTGTTCATAGAGACAGGCAGCAGCATCATGCATGCCAAAATAAAATAATACCACATACACTAGTGGTGGCTGCAAAAATATGCAAGCAGCACTTCTTGCAGAATGGTGTAATACCAAAGGTTGTTACTAGATGTCCCTGCGGAGCAAGCACAGAACTTCCATATAGACTGCAATACCAAACGTTGTTCATAGAGGTCGTTGCAGAAATTACCATTTACAATCTCTGTATACAGGTACAGTTCCACATTCTTCTACTAGATGCCCCTTGAAACCAGGACAAAAAATGAATCTGCAAACTTGGAAACCATTCACGGTTTTACTGGCCTTTTTATGTTTCAAAAGCAAGACACCAGAAAAAAGACCAAGTTTATTGGCATGGGAACTAAAACGGACATTGCAATTAAAACACTGCAGTGAGAGTGTTCTGGCATGCATATATGATGCACAACTAAAGACAATTGTTTTCCTTGCCTTTCAATGATGTAACTTGAGCGAGTGTAATTATAGCTTAATTCATGAAACACTTTAAATTCAGTTTAAATTGGAAACTTTGATCAGATATTTCAATAACTGTAGGTTTGAGACGGTTGTAAGGGGTGCAGTGGAGACCATAAAACAAGTTTAATTGGGAGGTATATCTGTTACAGTGGCATGCACTTTAATTAGGAAATCTTTCTTTGCAGAATATGGAAATGTTTGCTGAGTCTCTTTCAATGCAATCATAGAAGTCTCAGAGAAATTCCATATGTGTTATTCCTCAAACGTAACTGTTACTATATTGCATCACTGACTTTATCGCCTCAGTCAGTATCTAGTCTGTGAGGGTTTGTCCATCAGATATTCGTACTGATTTTCCTAGAATCTCAGACGTAAAGCAGAGGCACGTCCGACTGCAATAGGATTTAAAAAGTAAACTTAATTTGAAGCAAATGACAGTACATTGTAAACAGTGACATGGAATGGCTTTTAAACCACGAGAATCCTTGTGGTGTAAGAGCAAATGCCACAAAATTACGGCATACCGGGTGCAATTCGTCAACAGCATAACAATACACATGGGTATCTAGTCTTTTTTACTTTATTATAGTAGTGTCACACACTGTTAGCATAGGTCCCCAAAGAGACAGGCAGCAGCATCATGCATGCCAGAAAAAAATAACACCACAGACACTAGTGGTGGCCGCAAAAATATGCAAGCAGCACTTCTTGCAGACTGTTGTAATACCAAAGGTTGTTACTAGATGTCCATGCGGAGCAAGCACAGAACTTCCATATAGACTGCAATACCAAACGTTGTTCATAGAGGACGTTGCAGAAATTGCCATTTACAATCTCTGTATATAGGTACAGTTCCACATTATTCTACTAGATGCCCCTTGGAACCAGGACAAAAAATGAATCTGCAAACTTGGAAACCATTCACGGTTTTACTGGCCTTTTTATGTTTCAAAAGCAAGACACCAGAAAATAACCATGTTTATTGGCATGGGAACTACAACGGACATTGCAATTAAAACACTGCAGTGAGAGTGTTCTGGCATGCATATATGATGCACAACTAAAGACAATTGTTTTCCTTGCCTTTCAATGATGTAACTTGAGCGAGTGTAATTATAGCTTAATTCATGAAACACTTAAAATTCAGTTTAAATTGGAAACTTTGATCAGATATTTCAATAACTGTAGGTTTGAGATGGTTGTAAGGGGTGCAGTGGAGACCATAAAACAAGTTTAATTGGGAGGTATATCTGTTACAGTGGCATGCACTTTAATTAGAAAATCTTTCTTTGCAGAATATGGAAATGTTGGCTGAGTCTCTTTCAATGCAATCATAGAAGTCTCAGAGAAATTCCATATGTGTTATTCCTCAAACGTAACTGTTACTATATTGCATCACTGACTTTATTGCCTCAGTCAGTATATAGTCTGTGAGGGTTTGTCCATCAGATATTCGTACTGATTTTTCCCAGAATCTCAGACGTAAAGCAGAGGCACGTCTGACTGCAATAGGATTTAAAAAGTAAACTTAATTTGAAGCAAATGACAGTACATTGTAAACAGTAACATGGAATGGCTTTTAAACCACGGGAATCTTTGTGGTGTAAGAGGAAATGCCACAAAATTACGGCATACCGGGTGCAATTCGTCAACAGCATAACAATACACATGGGTATCTAGTCTTTTTTACTTTATTATAGTAGTGTCACACACTGTTAGCATAGGTCCCCAAAGAGACAGGCAGCAGCATCATGCATGCCAAAACAAAATAATACCACAGACACTAGTGGTGGCTGCAAAAATATGCAAGCAGCACTTCTTGCAGAATGGTGTAATGCCAAAGGTTGTTACTAGATGTCCCTGCGGAGCAAGCACAGAACTTCCAGATAGACTGCAATACCAAACGTTGTTCATAGAGGTCGTTGCAGAAATTGCCATTTACAATCTCTGTATACAGGTACAGTTCCACATTCTTCTACTAGATGCCCCTTGGAACCAGGACAAAAAATGAATCTGCAAACTTGGAAACCATTGACGGTTTTACTGGCCTTTTTATGTTTCAAAAGCAAGACACCAGAAAAAAGACCAAGTTTATTGGCATGGGAACTAAAACGGACATTGCAATTAAAACACTGCAGTGAGAGTGTTCTGGCATGCATATATGATGCACAACTAAAGACAATTGTTTTCCTTGCCTTTCAATGATGTAACTTGAGCGAGTGTAATTATAGCTTAATTCATGAAACACTTTAAATTCAGTTTAAATTGGAAACTTTGATCAGATATTTCAATAACTGTAGGTTTGAGATGGTTGTAAGGGGTGCAGTGGAGACCATAAAACAAGTTTAATTGGGAGGTATATCTGTTACAGTGGCATGCACTTTAATTAGGAAATTTTTCTTTGCAGAATATTGAAATGTTGGCTGAATCTCTTTCAATGCAATCATAGAAGTCTCAGAGAAATTCCATATGTGTTATTCCTCAAACGTAACTGTTACTATATTGCATCACCGACTTTATCGCCTCAGTCAGTATATAGTCTGTGAGGGTTTGTCCATCAGATATTCGTACTGATTTTTCCTAGAATCTCAGACGTAAAGCAGAGGCACGTCCGACTGCAATAGGATTTAAAAAGTAAACTTAATTTGAAGCAAATGACAGTACATTGTAAACAGTAACATGGAATGGCTTTTAAACCACGGGAACCTTTGCGGTGTAAGAGGAAATGCCACACAATTACGGCATACCAAGTGCAATTCGTCAACAGCATAACAATACACATGGGTATCTAGTCTTTTTTACTTTATTATAGTAGTGTCACACACTGTTAGCATAGGTCCCCAAAGAGACAGGCAGCAGCATCATGCATGCCAGAAAAAAATAACACCACAGACACTAGTGGTGGCCACAAAAATATGCAAACAGCACTTCTTGCAGACTCTTGTCATACCAAAGGTTGTTACTAGATGTCCATGCGGAGCAAGCACAGAACTTCCATATAGACTGCAATACCAAATGTTGTTCATAGAGGACGTTGCAGAAATTGCCATTTACAATCTCTGTATATAGGTACAGTTCCACATTATTCTACTAGATGCCCCTTGGAACCAGGACAAAAAATGAATCTGCAAACTTGGAAACCATTCACGGTTTTACAGGCCTTTGAAAGTTGCAAAAGCAAGACACCAGAAAAAAGGCCAAGTTTATTGGCATGGGAAATAAAATGGACATTGCAATTAAAACACTGCATTGAGAGTGTTCGGGCATGCATATATTATGCACAACTAAAGACAATTGTTTTCCTTGCCTTTCTATGATGTAACTTGAGTGAGTGCAATTATAGTTTAATTCATGAAACACTTTTAATTCAGTTTAAATTGGAATCTTTGATCGGATATTTCAATAACTGTAGGTGTGAGACGGTTGTAAGGGGTGTAGTGGAGACCATAAAACAGATTTATTTGGGAGCGATATCTGTTACAGTGGCATGCACTTTAATTAGGAAATCTTTTTTTGCCGAATATGGAAATGTTGGCTGAGTCTCTTTCAATGCAATCATAGAAGTCTCAGAGAAATTCCACATGTGTTATTCCTCAAACGTAACTGTTACTATATTGCATCACTGACTTTATCGCCTCAGTCAGTATATAGTCTGTGAGGGTTTGTCCATCAGATATTCGTACTGATTTTTCCCAGAATCTCAGACGTAAAGCAGAGGCACGTCCGACTGCAATAGGATTTAAAAAGTAAACTTAATTTGAAGAAAATGACAGTACATTGTAAACAGTAACATGGAATGACTTTTAAACCGAGAGAATCTTTGTGGTGTAAGAGGAAATGCCACAAAATTACGGCATACCGGGTGCAATACATCAAACAGCATAACAATACACATGGGGGGATGATTCATGGAATCTGTGCGCCGAAAAAACGGGATTTGTACGCCATTCTGCCTGCAAATCCCCATTTCTTAAATTTTGATTTGTGGGCAGAATGGCGCACAAATTCCATGAATCAGCCCCATGGATATCTAGTATTTTACCTTTACTATAGTAGTGCCACACACTGTTAGCATAGGTGTCCATAGAGACAGGCATCAGCATCATGCATGCCAAAACAAAATAATACCACAGACATTAGTGGTGGCTGCAAAAATATGCAAGCAGCACTTCTTGCAGAATGGTGTAATACCAAAGGTTGTTACTAGATGTCGCTACGGAGCAAGCACAGAACTTCCATATAGACTGCAATACCAAACGTTGTTCATAGAGGTCGTTGCTGAAATTGCCATTTACAATCTCTGTATACAGGTACAGTTCCACATTCTTCTACTAGATGCCCCTTGGAACCAGGACAAAAAATGAATCTGCAAACTTGGAAACCATTCACGGTTTTACTGGCCTTTTTATGTATCAAAAGCAAGACACCAGAAAAAAGACCAAGTTTATTGGCATGGGAACTAAAACGGACATTGCAATTAAAACACTGCAGTGAGAGTGTTCTGGCATACATATATGATGCACAACTAAAGACAATTGTTTTCCTTGCCTTTCAATGATGTAACTTGAGCGAGTGTAATTATAGCTTAATTCATGAAACACTTTAAATTCAGTTTAAATTGGAAACTTTGATCAGATATTTCAATAACTGTCGGTTTGAGACGATTGTAAGGGGTGCAGTGGAGACCTTAAAACAAGTTTAATTGGGAGTTAAATCTGTTACAGTGGCATGCACTTTAATTAGGAAATCTTTCTTTGCAGAATATGGAAATGTTGGCTGAGTCTCTTTCAATGCAATCATAGAAGTCTCAGAGAAATTCCATATGTGTTATTCCTCAAACGTAACTGTTACTATATTGCATCACTGACTTTATCGCCTCAGTCAGTATATAGTCTGTGAGGGTTTGTCCATCAGATATTCGTACTGATTTTTCCTAGAATCTCAGACGTAAAGCAGAGGCACGTCCGACTGCAATAGGATTTAAAAAGTAAACAATTTGAAGCAAATGACAGTACATTGTAAACAGTAACATGGAATGGCTTTTAAACCACGAGAATCCTTGTGGTGTAAGAGCAAATGCCACAAAATTACGGCATACCGGGTGCAATTCGTGAACAGCATAACAATACACATGGGTATCTAGTCTTTTTTACTTTATTATAGTAGTGTCACACACTGTTAGCATAGGTCCCCAAAGAGACAGGCAGCAGCATCATGCATGCCAGAAAAAAATAACACCACAGACACTAGTGGTGGCCGCAAAAATATGCAAGCAGCACTTCTTGCAGACTGTTGTAATACCAAAGGTTGTTACTAGATGTCCATGCGGAGCAAGCACAGAACTTCCATATAGACTGCAATACCAAACGTTGTTCATAGAGGACGTTGCAGAAATTGCCATTTACAATCTCTGTATATAGGTACAGTTCCACATTATTCTACTAGATGCCCCTTGGAACCAGGACAAAAAATGAATCTGCAAACTTGGAAACCATTCACGGTTTTACAGGCCTTTGACAGTTGCAAAAGCAAGACACCAGCAAAAAGGCCAAGTTTATTGGCATGGGAAATAAAATGGACATTGCAATTAAAACACTGCATTGAGAGTGTTCGGGCATGCATATATTATCCACCACTATAGACAATTGATTTCCTTGCCTTTCTATGATGTAACTTGAGCGAGTGCAATTATAGTTTAATTCATGAAACACTTTTAATTCAGTTTAAATTTGAATCTTTGATCGGATATTTCAATAACTGTAGGTGTGAGACGGTTGTAAGGGGTGTAGTGGAGACCATAAAACAGATTTATTTGGGATGGATATCTGTTACAGTGGAATGCACTTTAATTAGGAAATCTTTCTTTGCAGCATTTGGAAATGTTGGCTGAGTCTCTTTCAATGCAATCATAGAAGTCTCAGAGAAATTCCATATATGTTATTCCTCAAACGTAACTGTTACTATATTGCATCACTGACTTTATCGCCTCAGTCAGTATATAGTCTGTGAGGGTTTGTCCATCAGATATTCGTACTGATTTTTCCCAGAATCTCAGACGTAAAGCAGAGGCACGTCCGACTGCAATAGGATTTAAAAAGTAAACTTAATTTGAAGCAAATGACAGTACATTGTAAACAGTAACATGGAATGGCTTTTAAACCACGGGAATCTTTGTGGTGTAAGAGGAAATGCCACAAAATTACGCCATACCGGGTGTAATTCGTCAACAGCATAACAATACACATGGGTATCTAGTCTTTTTTACTTTATTATAGTAGTGTCACACACTGTTAGCATAGGTCCCCAAAGAACCAGGCAGCAGCATCATGCATGCCAGAAAAAAATAACACCACAGACACTAGTGGTGGCCGCAAAAATATGCAAACAGCACTTCTTGCAGACTGTTGTCACACCAAAGGTTGTTACTAGATGTCCATGCGGAGCAAGCACAGAACTTCCATATAGACTGCAATACCAAACGTTGTTCATAGAGGACGTTGCAGAAATTGCCATTTGCAATCTCTGTATATAGGTACAGTTCCACATTATTCTACTAAATGCCCCTTGGAACCAGGACAAAAAATGAATCTGCAAACTTGGAAACCATTCACGGTTTTACAGGCCTTTGACAGTTGCAAAAGCAAGACACCAGAAAAAAGGCCAAGTTTATTGCATTGGGAAATAAAATGGACATTGCAATTAAAACACTGCATTGAGAGTGTTCGGGCATGCATATATTATGCACTACTAAAGACAATTGTTTTCCTTGCCTTTCTATGATGTAACTTGAGCGAGTGCAATTATAGTTTAATTCATGAAACACTTTTAATTCAGTTTAAATTGGAATCTTTGATCGGATATTTCAATAACTGTAGGTGTGAGACGGTTTTAAGGGGTGTAGTGGAGACCATAAAACAGATTTATTTGGGATGGATATCTGTTACAGTGGCATGCACTTTAATTAGGAAATCTTTCTTTGCAGAATTTGGAAATGTTGGCTGAGTCTCTTTCAATGCAATCATAGAAGTCTCAGAGAAATTCCATATGTGTTATTCCTCAAACGTAACTGTTACTATATTGCATCACTGACTTTATCGCCTCAGTCAGTATATAGTCTGTGAGGGTTTGTCCATCAGATATTCATACTGATTTTTCCCAGAATCTCAGACGTAAAGCAGAGGCACGTCCGACTGCAATAGGATTTAAAAAGTAAACTTAATTTGAAGCAAATGACAGTACATTGTAAACAGTAACATGGAATGGCTTTGAAACCGAGAGAATCTTTGTGGTGTAAGAGGAAATGCCACAAAATTACGGCATACCGGGTGCAATACGTCAAACAGCATAACAATACACATGGGGGGATGATTCATGGAATCTGTGCACCGAAAAAACGGGATTTGTACGCCATTCTGCCTGCAAATCCCCATTTGTTAAATTTGGATTTGTGGGCAGAATGGCGCACAAATTCCATGAATCAGCCCCATGGATATCTAGTATTTTACCTTTACTATAGTAGTGCCACACACTGTTAGCATAGGTGTCCATAGAGACAGGCAGCAGCATCATGCATGCCAAAACAAAATAATACCACATACACTAGTGGTGGCTGCAAAAATATGCAAGCAGCACTTCTTGCAGAATGGTGTAATACCAAAGGTTGTTACTAGATGTCCCTGCGGAGCAAGCACAGAACTTCCATATAGACTGCAATACCAAACGTTGTTCATAGAGGTCGTTGCAGAAATTGCCATTTACAATCTCTGTATACAGGTACAGTTCCACATTCTTCTACTAGATGCCCCTTGAAACCAGGACAAAAAATGAATCTGCAAACTTGGAAACCATTCACGGTTTTACTGGTCTTTTTATGTTTCAAAAGCAAGACACCAGAAAAAAGACCAAGTTTATTGGAATGGGAACTAAAACGGACATTGCAATTAAAACACTGCAGTGAGAGTGTTCCGGCATGCATATATGATGCACAACTAAAGACAATTGTTTTCCTTGCCTTTCAATGATGTAACTTGAGCGAGTGTAATTATAGCTTAATTCATGAAACACTTTAAATTCAGTTTAAATTGGAAACTTTGATCAGATATTTCAATAACTGTAGGTTTGAGACGGTTGTAAGGGGTGCAGTGGAGACCATAAAACAAGTTTAATTGGGAGGTATATCTGTTACAGTGGCAAGCACTTTAATTAGGAAATCTTTCTTTGCAGAATATGGAAATGTTTGCTGAGTCTCTTTCAATGCAATCATAGAAGTCTCAGAGAAATTCCATATGTGTTATTCCTCAAACGTAACTGTTACTATATTGCATCACTGACTTTATCGCCTCAGTCAGTATATAGTCTGTGAGGGTTTGTCCATCAGATATTCGTACTGATTTTTCCTAGAATCTCAGACGTAAAGCAGAGGCACGTCCGACTGCAATAGGATTTAAAAAGTAAACTTAATTTGAAGCAAATGACAGTACATTGTAAACAGTAACATGGAATGGCTTTTAAACCGAGAGAATCTTTGTGGTGTAAGAGGAAATGCCACAAAATTACGGCATACCGGGTGCAATACGTCAAACAGCATAACAATACACATGTGGGGATGATTCATGGAATCTGTGCGCCGAAAAAACGGGATTTGTACGCCATTCTGCCTGCAAATCCCCATTTGTTAAATTTTGATTTGTGGGCAGAATGGCGCACAAATTCCATGAATCAGCCCCATGGATATCTAGTATTTTACCTTTACTATAGTAGTGCCACACACTGTTAGCATAGGTGTCCATAGAGACAGGCAGCAGCATCATGCATGCCAAAACAAAATAATACCACAGACACTAGTGGTGGCTGCAAAAATATGCAAGCAGCACTTCTTGCAGAATGGTGTAATGCCAAAGGTTGTTACTAGATGTCCCTGCGGGGCAAGCACAGAACTTACATATGGACTGCAATACCAAACGTTGTTCATAGAGGACGTTGCAGAAATTGCCATTTACAATCTCTGTATATAGGTACAGTTCCACATTATTCTACTAGATGCCCCTTGGAACCAGGACAAAAAATGAATCTGCAAACTTGGAAACCATTCACGGTTTTACAGGCCTTTGACAGTTGCAAAAGCAAGACACCAGAAAAAAGGACAAGTGTATTGCATTGGGAAATAAAATGGACATTGCAATTAAAACACTGCATTGAGAGTGTTCGGGCATGCATATATTATGCACCACTAAAGACAATTGTTTTCCTTGCCTTTCTATGATGTAACTTGAGCGAGTGCAATTATAGTTTAATTCATTAAACACTTTTAATTCAGTTTAAATTGGAATCTTTGATCAGATATTTCAATAACTGTAGATGTGAGACGGTTGTAAGGGGTGTAGTGGAGACCATAAAACAGATTTATTTGGGAGGGATATCTGTTACAGTGGCATGCACTTTAATTAGGAAATCTTTCTTTGCAGAATATGGAAATGTTGGCTGAGTCTCTTTCAATGCAATAAAGAAGTCTCAGAGAAATTCCATATGTGTTATTCCTCAAACGTAACTGTTACTATATTGCATCACTGACTTTACCGCCTCAGTCAGTATATAGTCTGTGAGGGTTTGTCCATCAGATATTCGTACTGATTTTTCCCAGAATCTTAGACGTAAAGCAGAGGCACGTCTGACTGCAATAGGATTTAAAAAGTAAACTTAATTTGAAGTAAATGACAGTACATTGTAAACAGTAACATGGAATGGCTTTTAAACCGAGAGATTCTTTGTGGTGTAAGAGGAAATGCCACAAAATTACGGCATACCGGGTGCAATACATCAAACAGCATAACAATACACATCGGGGGATGATTCATGGAATCTGTGCGCCTAAAAAACAGGATTTGTACGCCATTCTGCCTGCAAATCCCCATTTGTTAAATTTTGATTTGTGGGCAGAATGGCGCACAAATTCCATGAATCAGCCCCATGGATATCTAGTATTTTACCTTTACTATAGTAGTGCCACACACTGTTAGCATAGGTGTCCATAGAGACAGGCAGCAGCATCATGCATGCCAAAACAAAATAATACCACAGACACTAGTGGTGGCTGCAAAAATATGCAAGCAGCACTTCTTGCAGAATGGTGTAATACCAAAGGTTGTTACTAGATGTCGCTGCGGAGCAAGCACAGAACTTCCATATAGACTGCAATACCAAACGTTGTTCATAGAGGTCGTTGCAGAAATTGCTATTTACAATCTCTGTATACAGGTACAGTTCCACATTCTTCTACTAGATGCCCCTTGGAACCAGGACAAAAAATGAATCTGCAAACTTGGAAACCATTCACGGTTTTACTGGCCTTTTTATGTTTCAAAAGCAAGACACCAGAAAAAAGACCAAGTTTATTGGCATGGGAACTAAAACGGACATTGCAATTTAAACACTGCAGTGAGAGTGTTCTGGCATGCATATATGATGCACAACTAAAGACAATTGTTTTCCTTGCCTTTCAATGATGTAACTTGAGCGAGTGTAATTATAGCTTAATTCATGAAACACTTTAAATTCAGTTTAAATTGGAAACTTTGATCAGATATTTCAATAACTGTAGGTTTGAGATGGTTGTAAGGGGTGCAGAGGACACCATAAAACAAGTTTAATTGGGAGGTATATTTGTTACAGTGGCATGCACTTTAATTAGTAAATCTTTCTTTGCAGAATATTGAAATGTTGGCTGAATCTCTTTCAATGCAATCATAGAAGTCTCAGAGAAATTCCATATGTGTTATTCCTCAAACGTAACTGTTACTATATTGCATCACTGACTTTATCGCCTCAGTCAGTATATAGTCCGTGAGGGTTTGTCCATCAGATATTCGTACTGATTTTTCCTAGAATCTCAGATGTAAAGCAGAGGCACGTCCGACTGCAATAGGATTTAAAAAGTAAACTTAATTTGAAGCAAATGACAGTACATTGTAAACAGTAACATGGAATGGCTTTTAAACCACGGGAACCTTTGCGGTGTAAGAGGAAATGCCACACAATTACGGCATACCAAGTGCAATTCGTCAACAGCATAACAATACACATGGGTATCTAGTCTTTTTTACTTTATTATAGTAGTGTCACACACTGTTAGCATAGGTCCCCAAAGAGACAGGCAGCAGCATCATGCATGCCAGAAAAAAATAACACCACAGACACTAGTGGTGGCCGCAAAAATATGCAAACAGCACTTCTTGCAGACTGTTGTCATACCAAAGGTTGTTACTAGATGTCCATGCGGAGCAAGCACAGAACTTCCATATAGACTGCAATACCAAATGTTGTTCATAGAGGACGTTGCAGAAATTGCCATTTACAATCTCTGTATATAGGTACAGTTCCACATTATTCTACTAGATGCCCCTTGGAACCAGGACAAAAAATGAATCTGCAAACTTGGAAACCATTCACGGTTTTACAGGCCTTTGAAAGTTGCAAAAGCAAGACACCAGAAAAAAGGCCAAGTTTATTGTCATGGGAAATAAAATGGACATTGCAATTAAAACACTGCATTGAGAGTGTTCGGGCATGCATATATTATGCACAACTAAAGACAATTGTTTTCCTTGCCTTTCTATGATGTAACTTGAGCGAGTGCAATTATAGTTTAATTCATGAAACACTTTTAATTCAGTTTAAATTGGAATCTTTGATCGGATATTTCAATAACTGTAGGTGTGAGACGGTTGTAAGTGGTGTAGTGGAGACCATAAAACAGATTTATTTGGGATGGATATCTGTTACAGTGGAATGCACTTTAATTAGGAAATCTTTCTTTGCAGCATTTGGAAATGTTGGCTGAGTCTCTTTCAATGCAATCATAGAAGTCTCAGAGAAATTCCATATATGTTATTCCTCAAACGTAACTGTTACTATATTGCATCACTGACTTTATCGCCTCAGTCAGTATATAGTCTGTGAGGGTTTGTCCATCAGATATTCGTACTGATTTTTCCCAGAATCTCAGACGTAAAGCAGAGGCACGTCCGACTGCAATAGGATTTAAAAGGTAAACTTAATTTGAAGAAAATGACAGTACATTGTAAACAGTAACATGGAATGACTTTTAAACCGAGAGAATCTTTGTGGTGTAAGAGGAAATGCCACAAAATTACGGCATACCGGGTGCAATACGTCAAACAGCATAACAATACACATGGGGGGATGATTCATGGAATCTGTGCGCCGAAAAAACGGGATTTGTACGCCATTCTGCCTGCAAATCCCCATTTGTTAAATTTTGATTTGTGGGCAGAATGGCGCACAAATTCCATGAATCAGCCCCATGGATATCTAGTATTTTACCTTTACTATAGTAGTGCCACACACTGTTAGCATAGGTGTCCATAGAGACAGGCATCAGCATCATGCATGCCAAAACAAAATAATACCACAGACACTAGTGGTGGCTGCAAAAATATGCAAGCAGCACTTCTTGCAGAATGGTGTAATACCAAAGGTTGTTACTAGATGTCGCTGCGGAGCAAGCACAGAACTTCCATATAGACTGCAATACCAAACTCTGTTCATAGAGGTCGTTGCTGAAATTGCCATTTACAATCTCTGTATACAGGTACAGTTCCACATTCTTCTACTAGATGCCCCTTGGAACCAGGACAAAAAATGAATCTGCAAACTTGGAAACCATTCACGGTTTTACTGGCCTTTTTATGTATCAAAAGCAAGACACCAGAAAAAAGACCAAGTTTATTGGCATGGGAACTAAAACGGACATTGCAATTAAAACACTGCAGTGAGAGTGTTCTGGCATACATATATGATGCACAACTAAAGACAATTGTTTTCCTTGCCTTTCAATGATGTAACTTGAGCGAGTGTAATTATAGCTTAATTCATGAAACACTTTAAATTCAGTTTAAATTGGAAACTTTGATCAGATATTTCAATAACTGTCGGTTTGAGACGATTGTAAGGGGTGCAGTGGAGACCTTAAAACAAGTTTAATTGGGAGTTAAATCTGTTACAGTGGCATGCACTTTAATTAGGAAATTTTTCTTTGCAGAATATGGAAATGTTGGCTGAGTCTCTTTCAATGCAATCATAGAAGTCTCAGAGAAATTCCATATGTGTTATTCCTCAAACGGAACTGTTACTATATTGCATCACTGACTTTATCGCCTCAGTCAGTATATAGTCTGTGAGGGTTTGTCCATCAGATATTCGTACTGATTTTTCCTAGAATCTCAGACGTAAAGCAGAGGCACGTCCGACTGCAATAGGATTTAAAAAGTAAACAATTTGAAGCAAATGACAGTACATTGTAAACAGTAACATGGAATGGCTTTTAAACCACGAGAATCCTTGTGGTGTAAGAGCAAATGCCACAAAATTACGGCATACCAGGTGCAATTCGTGAACAGCATAACAATACACATGGGTATCTAGTCTTTTTTACTTTATTATAGTAGTGTCACACACTGTTAGCATAGGTCCCCAAAGAGACAGGCAGCAGCATCATGCATGCCAGAAAAAAATAACACCACAGACACTAGTGGTGGCCGCAAAAATATGTAAGCAGCACTTCTTGCAGACTGTTGTAATACCAAAGGTTGTTACTAGATGTCCATGCGGAGCAAGCACAGAACTTCCATATAGACTGCAATACCAAACGTTGTTCATAGAGGACGTTGCAGAAATTGCCATTTACAATCTCTGTATATAGGTACAGTTCCACATTATTCTACTAGATGCCCCTTGGAACCAGGACAAAAAATGAATCTGCAAACTTGGAAACCATTCACGGTTTTACAGGCCTTTGACAGTTGCAAAAGCAAGACACCAGCAAAAAGGCCAAGTTTATTGGCATGGGAAATAAAATGGACATTGCAATTAAAACACTGCATTGAGAGTGTTCGGGCATGCATATATTATCCACCACTATATACAATTGTTTTCCTTGCCTTTCTATGATGTAACTTGAGCGAGTGCAATTATAGTTTAATTCATGAAACACTTTTAATTCAGTTTAAATTGGAATCTTTGATCGGATATTTCAATAACTGTAGGTGTGAGACGGTTGTAAGGGGTGTAGTGGAGACCATAAAACAGATTTATTTGGGATGGATATCTGTTACAGTGGAATGCACTTTAATTAGGAAATCTTTCTTTGCAGAATTTGGAAATGTTGGCTGAGTCTCTTTCAATGCAATCATAGAATCTCAGAGAAATTCCATATATGTTATTCCTCAAACGTAACTGTTACTATATTGCATCACTGACTTTATCGCCTTAGTCAGTATATAGTCTGTGAGGGTTTGTCCATCAGATATTCGTACTGATTTTTCCCAGAATCTCAGACGTAAAGCAGAGGCACGTCCGACTGCAATAGGATTTAAAAAGTAAACTTAATTTGAAGCAAATGACAGTACATTGTAAACAGTAACATGGAATGGCTTTTAAACCACGGGAATCTTTGTGGTGTAAGAGGAAATGCCACAAAATTACGCCATACCGGGTGTAATTCGTCAACAGCATAACAATACACATGGGTATCTAGTCTTTTTTACTTTATTATAGTAGTGTCACACACTGTTAGCATAGGTCCCCAAAGAACCAGGCAGCAGCATCATGCATGTCAGAAAAAAATAACACCACAGACACTAGTGGTGGCCGCAAAAATATGCAAACAGCACTTCTTGCAGACTGTTGTCATACCAAAGGTTGTTACTAGATGTCCATGCGGAGCAAGCACAGAACTTCCATATAGACTGCAATACCAAAAGTTGTTCATAGAGGACTTTGCAGAAATTGCCATTTGCAATCTCTGTATATAGGTACAGTTCCACATTATTCTACTAGATGCCCCTTGGAACCAGGACAAAAAATGAATCTGCAAACTTGGAAACCAATCACGGTTTTACAGGCCTTTGACAGTTGCAAAAGCAAGACACCAGAAAAAAGGCCAAGTTTATTGCATTGGGAAATAAAATGGACATTGCAATTAAAACACTGCATTGAGAGTGTTCGGGCATGCATATATTATGCACTACTAAAGACAATTGTTTTCCTTGCCTTTCTATGATGTAACTTGAGCGAGTGCAATTATAGTTTAATTCATGAAACACTTTTAATTCAGTTTAAATTGGAATCTTTGATCGGATATTTCAATAACTGTAGGTGTGAGACGGTTGTAAGGGGTGTAGTGGAGACCATAAAACAGATTTATTTGGGATGGATATCTGTTACAGTGGCATGCACTTTAATTAGGAAATCTTTCTTTGTGAATTTGGAAATATTGGCTGAGTCTCTTTCAATGCAATCATAGAAGTCTCAGAGAAATTCCATATGTGTTATTCCTCAAACGTAACTGTTACTATATTGCATCACTGACTTTATCGCCTCAGTCAGTATATAGTCTGTGAGGGTTTGTCCATCAGATATTCATACTGATTTTTCCCAGAATCTCAGACGTAAAGCAGAGGCACGTCCGACTGCAATAGGATTTAAAAAGTAAACTTAATTTGAAGCAAATGACAGTACATTGTAAACAGTAACATGGAATGGCTTTGAAACCGAGAGAATCTTTGTGGTGTAAGAGGAAATGCCACAAAATTACGGCATACCGGGTGCAATACGTCAAACAGCATAACAATACACATGGGGGGATGATTCATGGAATCTCTGCACCGAAAAAACGGGATTTGTACGCCATTCTGCCTGCAAATCCCCATTTGTTAAATTTGGATTTGTGGGCAGAATGGCGCACAAATTCCATGAATCAGTCCCATGGATATCTAGTATTTTACCTTTACTATAGTAGTGCCACACACTGTTAGCATAGGTGTTCATAGAGACAGGCAGCAGCATCATGCATGCCAAAATAAAATAATACCACATACACTAGTGGTGGCTGCAAAAATATGCAAGCAGCACTTCTTGCAGAATGGTGTAATACCAAAGGTTGTTACTAGATGTCCCTGCGGAGCAAGTACAGAACTTCCATATAGACTGCAATACCAAACGTTGTTCATAGAGGTCGTTGCAGAAATTACCATTTACAATCTCTGTATACAGGTACAGTTCCACATTCTTCTACTAGATGCCCCTTGAAACCAGGACAAAAAATGAATCTGCAAACTTGGAAACCATTCACGGTTTTACTGGCCTTTTTATGTTTCAAAAGCAAGACACCAGAAAAAAGACCAAGTTTATTGGCATGGGAACTAAAACGGACATTGCAATTAAAACACTGCAGTGAGAGTGTTCTGGCATGCATATATGATGCACAACTAAAGACAATTGTTTTCCTTGCCTTTCAATGATGTAACTTGAGCGAGTGTAATTATAGCTTAATTCATGAAACACTTTAAATTCAGTTTAAATTGGAAACTTTGATCAGATATTTCAATAACTGTAGGTTTGAGACGGTTGTAAGGGGTGCAGTGGAGACCATAAAACAAGTTTAATTGGGAGGTATATCTGTTACAGTGGCATGCACTTTAATTAGGAAATCTTTCTTTGCAGAATATGGAAATGTTTGCTGAGTCTCTTTCAATGCAATCATAGAAGTCTCAGAGAAATTCCATATGTGTTATTCCTCAAACGTAACTGTTACTATATTGCATCACTGACTTTATCGCCTCAGTCAGTATCTAGTCTGTGAGGGTTTGTCCATCAGATATTCGTACTGATTTTCCTAGAATCTCAGACGTAAAGCAGAGGCACGTCCGACTGCAATAGGATTTAAAAAGTAAACTTAATTTGAAGCAAATGACAGTACATTGTAAACAGTGACATGGAATGGCTTTTAAACCACGAGAATCCTTGTGGTGTAAGAGCAAATGCCACAAAATTACGGCATACCGGGTGCAATTCGTCAACAGCATAACAATACACATGGGTATCTAGTCTTTTTTACTTTATTATAGTAGTGTCACACACTGTTAGCATAGGTCCCCAAAGAGACAGGCAGCAGCATCATGCATGCCAGAAAAAAATAACACCACAGACACTAGTGGTGGCCGCAAAAATATGCAAGCAGCACTTCTTGCAGACTGTTGTAATACCAAAGGTTGTTACTAGATGTCCATGCGGAGCAAGCACAGAACTTCCATATAGACTGCAATACCAAACGTTGTTCATAGAGGACGTTGCAGAAATTGCCATTTACAATCTCTGTATATAGGTACAGTTCCACATTATTCTACTAGATGCCCCTTGGAACCAGGACAAAAAATGAATCTGCAAACTTGGAAACCATTCACGGTTTTACTGGCCTTTTTATGTTTCAAAAGCAAGACACCAGAAAATAACCATGTTTATTGGCATGGGAACTACAACGGACATTGCAATTAAAACACTGCAGTGAGAGTGTTCTGGCATGCATATATGATGCACAACTAAAGACAATTGTTTTCCTTGCCTTTCAATGATGTAACTTGAGCGAGTGTAATTATAGCTTAATTCATGAAACACTTAAAATTCAGTTTAAATTGGAAACTTTGATCAGATATTTCAATAACTGTAGGTTTGAGATGGTTGTAAGGGGTGCAGTGGAGACCATAAAACAAGTTTAATTGGGAGGTATATCTGTTACAGTGGCATGCACTTTAATTAGAAAATCTTTCTTTGCAGAATATGGAAATGTTGGCTGAGTCTCTTTCAATGCAATCATAGAAGTCTCAGAGAAATTCCATATGTGTTATTCCTCAAACGTAACTGTTACTATATTGCATCACTGACTTTATTGCCTCAGTCAGTATATAGTCTGTGAGGGTTTGTCCATCAGATATTCGTACTGATTTTTCCCAGAATCTCAGACGTAAAGCAGAGGCACGTCTGACTGCAATAGGATTTAAAAAGTAAACTTAATTTGAAGCAAATGACAGTACATTGTAAACAGTAACATGGAATGGCTTTTAAACCACGGGAATCTTTGTGGTGTAAGAGGAAATGCCACAAAATTACGGCATACCGGGTGCAATTCGTCAACAGCATAACAATACACATGGGTATCTAGTCTTTTTTACTTTATTATAGTAGTGTCACACACTGTTAGCATAGGTCCCCAAAGAGACAGGCAGCAGCATCATGCATGCCAAAACAAAATAATACCACAGACACTAGTGGTGGCTGCAAAAATATGCAAGCAGCACTTCTTGCAGAATGGTGTAATGCCAAAGGTTGTTACTAGATGTCCCTGCGGAGCAAGCACAGAACTTCCAGATAGACTGCAATACCAAACGTTGTTCATAGAGGTCGTTGCAGAAATTGCCATTTACAATCTCTGTATACAGGTACAGTTCCACATTCTTCTACTAGATGCCCCTTGGAACCAGGACAAAAAATGAATCTGCAAACTTGGAAACCATTGACGGTTTTACTGGCCTTTTTATGTTTCAAAAGCAAGACACCAGAAAAAAGACCAAGTTTATTGGCATGGGAACTAAAACGGACATTGCAATTAAAACACTGCAGTGAGAGTGTTCTGGCATGCATATATGATGCACAACTAAAGACAATTGTTTTCCTTGCCTTTCAATGATGTAACTTGAGCGAGTGTAATTATAGCTTAATTCATGAAACACTTTAAATTCAGTTTAAATTGGAAACTTTGATCAGATATTTCAATAACTGTAGGTTTGAGACGGTTGTAAGGGGTGCAGTGTAGACCATAAAACAAGTTTAATTGGGAGGTATATCTGTTACAGTGGCATGCACTTTAATTAGGAAATCTTTCTTTGCAGAATATGGAAATGTTGGCTGAGTCTCTTTCAATGCAATCGTAGAAGTCTCAGAGAAATTCCATATGTGTTATTCCTCAAACGTAACTGTTACTATATTGCATCACTGACTTTATCGCCTCAGTCAGTATATAGCCTGTGAGGGTTTGTCCATCAGATATTCGTACTGAATTTTCCCAGAATCTCAGACGTAAAGCAGAGGCACGTCCGACTGCAATAGGATTTAAAAAGTAAACTTAATTTGAAGCAAATGACAGTACATTGTAAACAGTAACATGGAATGGCTTTTAAACCACGGGAATCTTTGTGGTGTAAGAGGAAATGCCACAAAATTACGCCATACCGGGTGCAATTCGTCAACAGCATAACAATACACATGGGTATCTAGTCTTTTTTACTTTATTATAGTAGTGTCACACACTGTTAGCATAGGTCCCCAAAGAGACAGGCAGCAGCATCATGCATGCCAGAAAAAAATAACACCACAGACACTAGTGGTGGCCGCAAAAATATGCAAGCAGCACTCCTTGCAGACTGTTGTAATACCAAAGGTTGTTACTAGATGTCCCTGCGGAGCAAGCACAGAACTTCCATATAGACTGCAATACCAAACGTTGTTCATAGAGGACGTTGCAGAAATTGCCATTTACAATATCTGTATATAGGTACAGTTCCACATTATTCTACTAGATGCCCCTTGGAACCAGGACAAAAAATGAATCTGCAAACTTGGAAACCAATCACGGTTTTACAGGCCTTTGACAGTTGCAAAAGCAAGACACCAGAAAAAAGGCCAAGTTTATTGCATTGGGAAATAAAATGGACATTGCAATTAAAACACTGCATTGAGAGTGTTCGGGCATGCATATATTATGCACTACTAAAGACAATTGTTTTCCTTGCCTTTCTATGATGTAACTTGAGCGAGTGCAATTATAGTTTAATTCATGAAACACTTTTAATTCAGTTTAAATTGGAATCTTTGATCGGATATTTCAATAACTGTAGGTGTGAGACGGTTGTAAGGGGTGTAGTGGAGACCATAAAACAGATTTATTTGGGATGGATATCTGTTACAGTGGCATGCACTTTAATTAGGAAATCTTTCTTTGTGAATTTGGAAATATTGGCTGAGTCTCTTTCAATGCAATCATAGAAGTCTCAGAGAAATTCCATATGTGTTATTCCTCAAACGTAACTGTTACTATATTGCATCACTGACTTTATCGCCTCAGTCAGTATATAGTCTGTGAGGGTTTGTCCATCAGATATTCATACTGATTTTTCCCAGAATCTCAGACGTAAAGCAGAGGCACGTCCGACTGCAATAGGATTTAAAAAGTAAACTTAATTTGAAGCAAATGACAGTACATTGTAAACAGTAACATGGAATGGCTTTGAAACCGAGAGAATCTTTGTGGTGTAAGAGGAAATGCCACAAAATTACGGCATACCGGGTGCAATACGTCAAACAGCATAACAATACACATGGGGGGATGATTCATGGAATCTCTGCACCGAAAAAACGGGATTTGTACGCCATTCTGCCTGCAAATCCCCATTTGTTAAATTTGGATTTGTGGGCAGAATGGCGCACAAATTCCATGAATCAGTCCCATGGATATCTAGTATTTTACCTTTACTATAGTAGTGCCACACACTGTTAGCATAGGTGTTCATAGAGACAGGCAGCAGCATCATGCATGCCAAAATAAAATAATACCACATACACTAGTGGTGGCTGCAAAAATATGCAAGCAGCACTTCTTGCAGAATGGTGTAATACCAAAGGTTGTTACTAGATGTCCCTGCGGAGCAAGTACAGAACTTCCATATAGACTGCAATACCAAACGTTGTTCATAGAGGTCGTTGCAGAAATTACCATTTACAATCTCTGTATACAGGTACAGTTCCACATTCTTCTACTAGATGCCCCTTGAAACCAGGACAAAAAATGAATCTGCAAACTTGGAAACCATTCACGGTTTTACTGGCCTTTTTATGTTTCAAAAGCAAGACACCAGAAAAAAGACCAAGTTTATTGGCATGGGAACTAAAACGGACATTGCAATTAAAACACTGCAGTGAGAGTGTTCTGGCATGCATATATGATGCACAACTAAAGACAATTGTTTTCCTTGCCTTTCAATGATGTAACTTGAGCGAGTGTAATTATAGCTTAATTCATGAAACACTTTAAATTCAGTTTAAATTGGAAACTTTGATCAGATATTTCAATAACTGTAGGTTTGAGACGGTTGTAAGGGGTGCAGTGGAGACCATAAAACAAGTTTAATTGGGAGGTATATCTGTTACAGTGGCATGCACTTTAATTAGGAAATCTTTCTTTGCAGAATATGGAAATGTTTGCTGAGTCTCTTTCAATGCAATCATAGAAGTCTCAGAGAAATTCCATATGTGTTATTCCTCAAACGTAACTGTTACTATATTGCATCACTGACTTTATCGCCTCAGTCAGTATCTAGTCTGTGAGGGTTTGTCCATCAGATATTCGTACTGATTTTCCTAGAATCTCAGACGTAAAGCAGAGGCACGTCCGACTGCAATAGGATTTAAAAAGTAAACTTAATTTGAAGCAAATGACAGTACATTGTAAACAGTGACATGGAATGGCTTTTAAACCACGAGAATCCTTGTGGTGTAAGAGCAAATGCCACAAAATTACGGCATACCGGGTGCAATTCGTCAACAGCATAACAATACACATGGGTATCTAGTCTTTTTTACTTTATTATAGTAGTGTCACACACTGTTAGCATAGGTCCCCAAAGAGACAGGCAGCAGCATCATGCATGCCAGAAAAAAATAACACCACAGACACTAGTGGTGGCCGCAAAAATATGCAAGCAGCACTTCTTGCAGACTGTTGTAATACCAAAGGTTGTTACTAGATGTCCATGCGGAGCAAGCACAGAACTTCCATATAGACTGCAATACCAAACGTTGTTCATAGAGGACGTTGCAGAAATTGCCATTTACAATCTCTGTATATAGGTACAGTTCCACATTATTCTACTAGATGCCCCTTGGAACCAGGACAAAAAATGAATCTGCAAACTTGGAAACCATTCACGGTTTTACTGGCCTTTTTATGTTTCAAAAGCAAGACACCAGAAAATAACCATGTTTATTGGCATGGGAACTACAACGGACATTGCAATTAAAACACTGCAGTGAGAGTGTTCTGGCATGCATATATGATGCACAACTAAAGACAATTGTTTTCCTTGCCTTTCAATGATGTAACTTGAGCGAGTGTAATTATAGCTTAATTCATGAAACACTTAAAATTCAGTTTAAATTGGAAACTTTGATCAGATATTTCAATAACTGTAGGTTTGAGATGGTTGTAAGGGGTGCAGTGGAGACCATAAAACAAGTTTAATTGGGAGGTATATCTGTTACAGTGGCATGCACTTTAATTAGAAAATCTTTCTTTGCAGAATATGGAAATGTTGGCTGAGTCTCTTTCAATGCAATCATAGAAGTCTCAGAGAAATTCCATATGTGTTATTCCTCAAACGTAACTGTTACTATATTGCATCACTGACTTTATTGCCTCAGTCAGTATATAGTCTGTGAGGGTTTGTCCATCAGATATTCGTACTGATTTTTCCCAGAATCTCAGACGTAAAGCAGAGGCACGTCTGACTGCAATAGGATTTAAAAAGTAAACTTAATTTGAAGCAAATGACAGTACATTGTAAACAGTAACATGGAATGGCTTTTAAACCACGGGAATCTTTGTGGTGTAAGAGGAAATGCCACAAAATTACGGCATACCGGGTGCAATTCGTCAACAGCATAACAATACACATGGGTATCTAGTCTTTTTTACTTTATTATAGTAGTGTCACACACTGTTAGCATAGGTCCCCAAAGAGACAGGCAGCAGCATCATGCATGCCAAAACAAAATAATACCACAGACACTAGTGGTGGCTGCAAAAATATGCAAGCAGCACTTCTTGCAGAATGGTGTAATGCCAAAGGTTGTTACTAGATGTCCCTGCGGAGCAAGCACAGAACTTCCAGATAGACTGCAATACCAAACGTTGTTCATAGAGGTCGTTGCAGAAATTGCCATTTACAATCTCTGTATACAGGTACAGTTCCACATTCTTCTACTAGATGCCCCTTGGAACCAGGACAAAAAATGAATCTGCAAACTTGGAAACCATTGACGGTTTTACTGGCCTTTTTATGTTTCAAAAGCAAGACACCAGAAAAAAGACCAAGTTTATTGGCATGGGAACTAAAACGGACATTGCAATTAAAACACTGCAGTGAGAGTGTTCTGGCATGCATATATGATGCACAACTAAAGACAATTGTTTTCCTTGCCTTTCAATGATGTAACTTGAGCGAGTGTAATTATAGCTTAATTCATGAAACACTTTAAATTCAGTTTAAATTGGAAACTTTGATCAGATATTTCAATAACTGTAGGTTTGAGACGGTTGTAAGGGGTGCAGTGTAGACCATAAAACAAGTTTAATTGGGAGGTATATCTGTTACAGTGGCATGCACTTTAATTAGGAAATCTTTCTTTGCAGAATATGGAAATGTTGGCTGAGTCTCTTTCAATGCAATCGTAGAAGTCTCAGAGAAATTCCATATGTGTTATTCCTCAAACGTAACTGTTACTATATTGCATCACTGACTTTATCGCCTCAGTCAGTATATAGCCTGTGAGGGTTTGTCCATCAGATATTCGTACTGAATTTTCCCAGAATCTCAGACGTAAAGCAGAGGCACGTCCGACTGCAATAGGATTTAAAAAGTAAACTTAATTTGAAGCAAATGACAGTACATTGTAAACAGTAACATGGAATGGCTTTTAAACCACGGGAATCTTTGTGGTGTAAGAGGAAATGCCACAAAATTACGCCATACCGGGTGCAATTCGTCAACAGCATAACAATACACATGGGTATCTAGTCTTTTTTACTTTATTATAGTAGTGTCACACACTGTTAGCATAGGTCCCCAAAGAGACAGGCAGCAGCATCATGCATGCCAGAAAAAAATAACACCACAGACACTAGTGGTGGCCGCAAAAATATGCAAGCAGCACTCCTTGCAGACTGTTGTAATACCAAAGGTTGTTACTAGATGTCCCTGCGGAGCAAGCACAGAACTTCCATATAGACTGCAATACCAAACGTTGTTCATAGAGGACATTGCAGAAATTGCCATTTACAATATCTGTATATAGGTACAGTTCCACATTATTCTACTAGATGCCCCTTGGAACCAGGACAAAAAATGAATCTGCAAACTTGGAAACCATTCACGGTTTTACAGGCCTTTGACAGTTGCAAAAGCGAGACACCAGAAAAAAGGCCAAGTTTATTGCATTGGGAAATAAAATGGACATTGCAATTAAAACACTGCATTGAGAGTGTTCGGGCATGCATATATTATGCACCACTAAAGACAATTGTTTTCCTTGCCTTTCTATGATGTAACTTGAGCGAGTGCAATTATAGTTTAATTCATGAAACACTTTTAATTCAGTTTAAATTGGAATCTTTGATCGGATATTTCAATAACTGTAGGTGTGAGACGGTTGTAAGGGGTGTAGTGGAGACCATAAAACAGATTTATTTGGGATGGATATCTGTTACAGTGGCATGCACTTTAATTAGGAAATCTTTCTTTGCAGAATTTGGAAATGTTGGCTGAGTCTCTTTCAATGCAATCATAGAAGTCTCAGAGAAATTCCATATGTGTTATTCCTCAAACGTAACTGTTACTATATTGCATCACTGACTTTATCGCCTCAGTCAGTATATAGTCTGTGAGGGTTTGTCCATCAGATATTAATACTGATTTTTCCCAGAATCTCAGACGTAAAGCAGAGGCACGTCCGACTGCAATAGGATTTAAAAAGTAAACTTAATTTGAAGCAAATGACAGTACATTGTAAACAGTAACATGGAATGGCTTTTAAACCGAGAGAATCTTTTTGGTGTAAGAGGAAATGCCACAAAATTACGGCATACCGGGTGCAATACGTCAAACAGCATAACAATACACATGGGGGGATGATTCATGGAATCTGTGCACCGAAAAAACGGGATTTGTACGCCATTCTGCCTGCAAATCCCCATTTGTTAAATTTGGATTTGTGGGCAGAATGGCGCACAAATTCCATGAATCAGCCCCATGGATATCTAGTATTTTACCTTTACTATAGTAGTGCCACACACTGTTAGCATAGGTGTCCATAGAGACAGGCAGCAGCATCATGCATGCCAAAACAAAATAATACCACAGACACTAGTGGTGGCTGCAAAAATATGCAAGCAGCACTTCTTGCAGAATGGTGTAATACCAAAAGTTGTTACTAGAAGTCCCTGCGTAGCAAGCACAGATCTTCCATATAGACTGCAATACCAAACGTTGTTCATAGAGGTCGTTGCAGAAATTGCCATTTACAATCTCTGTATACAGGTACAGTTCCACATTCTTCTACTAGATGCCCCTTGGAACCAGGACAAAAAATGAATCTGCAAACTTGGAAACCATTGACGGTTTTACTGGCCTTTTTATGTTTCAAAAGCAAGACACCAGAAAATAACCAAGTTTATTGGCATGGGAACTAAAATGGACATTGCAATTAAAACACTGCAGTGAGAGTGTTCTGGCATGCATATATGATGCACAACTAAAGACAATTGTTTTCCTTGCCTTTCAATGATGTAACTTGAGCGAGTGTAATTATAGCTTAATTCATGAAACACTTTAAATTCAGTTTAAATTGGAAACTTTGATCAGATATTTCAATAACTGTAGGTTTGAGACAGTTGTAAGGGGTGCAGTGGAGACCATAAAACAAGTTTAATTGGGAGGTATATCTGTTACAGTGGCATGCACTTTAATTAGGAAATCTTTCTTTGCAGAATTTGGAAATGTTGGCTGAGTCTCTTTCAATGCAATCATAGAAGTCTCAGAGAAATTCCATATGTGTTATTCCTCAAACATAACTGTTACTATATTGCATCACTGACAATATTGCCTCAGTCAGTATATAGTCTGTGAGGGTTTGTCCATCAGATATTCGTACTGATTTTTCCCAGAATCTCAGACGTAAAGCAGAGGCACGTCCGACTGCAATAGGATTTAAAAAGTAAACTTAATTTGAAGCAAATGACAGTACATTGTAAACAGTAACATGGAATGGCTTTTAAACCACGGGAATCTTTGTGGTGTAAGAGGAAATGCCACAAAATTACGGCATACCGGGTGCAATTCGTCAACAGCATAACAATACACATGGGTATCTAGTCTTTTTTACTTTATTATAGTAGTGTCACACACTGTTAGCACAGGTCCCCAAAGAGACAGGCAGCAGCATCATGCATGCCAAAACAAAATAATACCACAGACACTAGTGGTGGCTGCAAAAATATGCAAGCAGCACTTCTTGCAGAATGGTGTAATGCCAAAGGTTGTTACTAGATGTCCCTGCGGAGCAAGCACAGAACTTCCAGATAGACTGCAATAACAAACGTTGTTCATAGAGGTCGTTGCAGAAATTGCCATTTACAATCTCTGTATACAGGTACAGTTCCACATTCTTCTACTAGATGCCCCTTGGAACCAGGACAAAAAATGAATCTGCAAACTTGGAAACCATTGACGGTTTTACTGGCCTTTTTATGTTTCAAAAGCAAGACACCAGAAAAAAGACCAAGTTTATTGGCATGGGAACTAAAACGGACATTGCAATTAAAACACTGCAGTGAGAGTGTTCTGGCATGCATATATGATGCACAACTAAAGACAATTGTTTTCCTTGCCTTTCAATGATGTAACTTGAGCGAGTGTAATTATAGCTTAATTCATGAAACACGTTAAATTCAGTTTACATTGGAAACTTTGATCAGATATTTCAATAACTGTAGGTTTGAGACGGTTGTAAGGGGTGCAGTGTAGACCATAAAACAAGTTTAATTGGGAGGTATATCTGTTACAGTGGCATGCACTTTAATTAGGAAATCTTTCTTTGCAGAATATGGAAATGTTGGCTGAGTCTCTTTCAATGCAATCGTAGAAGTCTCAGAGAAATTCCATATGTGTTATTCCTCAAACGTAACTGTTACTATATTGCATCACTGACTTTATCGCCTCAGTCAGTATATAGCCTGTGAGGGTTTGTCCATCAGATATTCGTACTGATTTTTCCCAGAATCTCAGACGTAAAGCAGAGGCACGTTCGACTGCAATAGGATTTAAAAAGTAAACTTAATTTGAAGCAAATGACAGTACATTGTAAACAGTAACATGGAATGGCTTTTAAACCACGGGAATCTTTGTGGTGTAAGAGGAAATGCCACAAAATTACGCCATACCAGGTGCAATTCGTCAACAGCATAACAATACACATGGGTATCTAGTCTTTTTTACTTTATTATAGTAGTGTCACACACTGTTAGCATAGGTCCCCAAAGAGACAGGCAGCAGCATCATGCATGCCAGAAAAAAATAACACCACAGACACTAGTGGTGGCCGCAAAAATATGCAAGCAGCACTCCTTGCAGACTGTTGTAATACCAAAGGTTGTTACTAGATGTCCCTGCGGAGCAAGCACAGAACTTCCATATAGACTGCAATACCAAACGTTGTTCATAGAGGACGTTGCAGAAATTGCCATTTACAATCTCTGTATATGGGTACAGTTCCACATTATTCTACTAGATGCCCCTGGGAACCAGGACAAAAAATGAATCTGCAAACTTGGAAACCATTCACGGTTTTACAGGCCTTTGACAGTTGCAAAAGCGAGACACCAGAAAAAAGGCCAAGTTTATTGGCATGGGAAGTAAAATGGACATTGCAATTAAAACACTGCATTGAGAGTGTTCGGGCTTGCATATATTATGCACCACTAAAGACAATTGTTTTCCTTGCCTTTCTATGATGTAACTTGAGCGAGTGCAATTATAGTTTAATTCAAGAAACACTTTTAATTCAGTTTAAATTGGAATCTTTGATCGGATATTTCAATAACTGTAGGTGTGAGATGGTTGTAAGGGGTGTACTGGAGACCATAAAACAGATTTATTTGGGAGGGATATCTGTTACAGTGGCATGCACTTTAATTGGGAAATCTTTCTTTGCAGAATATGGAAATGTTGGCTGAGTCTCTTTCAATGCAATCATAGAAGTCTCAGAGAAATTCCATATGTGTTATTCCTCAAACGTAACTGTTACTATATTGCATCACTGACTTTATCGCCTCAGTCAGTATATAGTCTGTGAGGGTTTGTCCATCAGATATTCGTACTGATTTTTCCCAGAATCTCAGACGTAAAGCAGAGGGCACGTCGACTGCAATAGGATTTAAAAAGTAAACTTAATTTGAAGCAAATGACAGTACATTGTAAACAGTAACATGGAATGGCTTTTAAACCAAGAGAATCTTTGTGGTGTAAGAGGAAATGCCACAAAATTACGGCATACCGGGTGCAATTCGTCAACAGCATAACAATACACATGGGTATCTAGTCTTTTTTACTTTATTATAGTAGTGTCACACACTGTTAGCATAGGTCCCCAAAGAGACAGGCAGCAGCATCATGCATGCCAAAACAAAATAATACCACAGACACTAGTGGTGGCTGCAAAAATATGCAAGCAGCACTTCTTGCAGAATGGTGTAATGCCAAAGGTTGTTACTAGATGTCCCTGCGGAGCAAGCACAGAACTTCCAGATAGACTGCAATACCAAACGTTGTTCATAGAGGTCGTTGCAGAAATTGCCATTTACAATCTCTGTATACAGGTACAGTTCCACATTCTTCTACTAGATGCCCCTTGGAACCAGGACAAAAAATGAATCTGCAAACTTGGAAACCATTGACGGTTTTACTGGCCTTTTTATGTTTCAAAAGCAAGACACCAGAAAAAAGACCAAGTTTATTGGCATGGGAACTAAAACGGACATTGCAATTAAAACACTGCAGTGAGAGTGTTCTGGCATGCATATATGATGCACAACTAAAGACAATTGTTTTCCTTGCCTTTCAATGATGTAACTTGAGCGAGTGTAATTATAGCTTAATTCATGAAACACTTTAAATTCAGTTTAAATTGGAAACTTTGATCAGATATTTCAATAACTGTAGGTTTGAGACGGTTGTAAGGGGTGCAGTGTAGACCATAAAACAAGTTTAATTGGGAGGTATATCTGTTACAGTGGCATGCACTTTAATTAGGAAATCTTTCTTTGCAGAATATGGAAATGTTGGCTGAGTCTCTTTCAATGCAATCGTAGAAGTCTCAGAGAAATTCCATATGTGTTATTCCTCAAACGTAACTGTTACTATATTGCATCACTGACTTTATCGCCTCAGTCAGTATATAGCCTGTGAGGGTTTGTCCATCAGATATTCGTACTGATTTTTCCCAGAATCTCAGACGTAAAGCAGAGGCACGTCCGACTGCAATAGGATTTAAGAAGTAAACTTAATTTGAAGCAAATGACAGTACATTGTAAACAGTAACATGGAATGGCTTTTAAACCACGGGAATCTTTGTGGTGTAAGAGGAAATGCCACAAAATTACGCCATACCGGGTGCAATTCGTCAACAGCATAACAATACACATGGGTATCTAGTCTTTTTTACTTTATTATAGTAGTGTCACACACTGTTAGCATAGGTCCCCAAAGAGACAGGCAGCAGCATCATGCATGCCAGAAAAAAATAACACCACAGACACTAGTGGTGGCCGCAAAAATATGCAAGCAGCACTCCTTGCAGACTGTTGTAATACCAAAGGTTGTTACTAGATGTCCCTGCGGAGCAAGCACAGAACTTCCATATAGACTGCAATACCAAACGTTGTTCATAGAGGACGTTGCAGAAATTGCCATTTACAATCTCTGTATATGGGTACAGTTCCACATTATTCTACTAGATGCCCCTGGGAACCAGGACAAAAAATGAATCTGCAAACTTGGAAACCATTCACGGTTTTACAGGCCTTTGACAGTTGCAAAAGCGAGACACCAGAAAAAAGGCCAAGTTTATTGGCATGGGAAATAAAATGGAAATTGCAATTAAAACACTGCATTGAGAGTGTTCGGGCATGCATATATTATGCACCACTAAAGACAATTGTTTTCCTTGCCTTTCTATGATGTAACTTGAGCGAGTGCAATTATAGTTTAATTCAAGAAACACTTTTAATTCAGTTTAAATTGGAATCTTTGATCGGATATTTCAATAACTGTAGGTGTGAGACGGTTGTAAGGGGTGTAGTGGAGACCATAAAACAGATTTATTTGGGAGCGATATCTGTTACAGTGGCATGCACTTTAATTAGGAAATCTTTCTTTGCCGAATATGGAAATGTTGGCTGAGTCTCTTTCAATGCAATCATAGAAGTCTCAGAGAAATTCCACATGTGTTATTCCTCAAACGTAACTGTTACTATATTGCATCACTGACTTTATCGCCTCAGTCAGTATATAGTCTGTGAGGGTTTGTCCATCAGATATTCGTACTGATTTTTCCTAGAATCTCAGACGTAAAGCAGAGGCACGTCCGACTGCAATAGGATTTAAAAAGTAAACAATTTGAAGCAAATGACAGTACATTGTAAACAGTAACATGGAATGGCTTTTAAACCACGAGAATCCTTGTGGTGTAAGAGCAAATGCCACAAAATTACGGCATACCAGGTGCAATTCGTGAACAGCATAACAATACACATGGGTATCTAGTCTTTTTTATTTTATTATAGTAGTGTCACACACTGTTAGCATAGGTCCCCAAAGAGACAGGCAGCAGCATCATGCATGCCAGAAAAAAATAACACCACAGACACTAGTGGTGGCCGCAAAAATATGTAAGCAGCACTTCTTGCAGACTGTTGTAATACCAAAGGTTGTTACTAGATGTCCATGCGGAGCAAGCACAGAACTTCCATATAGACTGCAATACCAAACGTTGTTCATAGAGGACGTTGCAGAAATTGCCATTTACAATCTCTGTATATAGGTACAGTTCCACATTATTCTACTAGATGCCCCTTTGAACCAGGACAAAAAATGAATCTGCAAACTTGGAAACCATTCACGGTTTTACAGGCCTTTGACAGTTGCAAAAGCAAGACACCAGCAAAAAGGCCAAGTTTATTGGCATGGGAAATAAAATGGACATTGCAATTAAAACACTGCATTGAGAGTGTTCGGGCATGCATATATTATCCACCACTATATACAATTGTTTTCCTTGCCTTTCTATGATGTAACTTGAGCGAGTGCAATTATAGTTTAATTCATGAAACACTTTTAATTCAGTTTAAATTGGAATCTTTGATCGGATATTTCAATAACTGTAGGTGTGAGACGGTTGTAAGGGGTGTAGTGGAGACCATAAAACAGATTTATTTGGGATGGATATCTGTTACAGTGGAATGCACTTTAATTAGGAAATCTTTCTTTGCAGAATTTGGAAATGTTGGCTGAGTCTCTTTCAATGAAATCATAGAATCTCAGAGAAATTCCATATATGTTATTCCTCAAACGTAACTGTTACTATATTGCATCACTGACTTTATCGCCTTAGTCAGTATATAGTCTGTGAGGGTTTGTCCATCAGATATTCGTACTGATTTTTCCCAGAATCTCAGACGTAAAGCACAGGCACGTCCGACTGCAATAGGATTTAAAAAGTAAACTTAATTTGAAGCAAATGACAGTACATTGTAAACAGTAACATGGAATGGCTTTTAAACCACGGGAATCTTTGTGGTGTAAGAGGAAATGCCACAAAATTACGCCATACCGGGTGTAATTCGTCAACAGCATAACAATACACATGGGTATCTAGTCTTTTTTACTTTATTATAGTAGTGTCACACACTGTTAGCATAGGTCCCCAAAGAACCAGGCAGCAGCATCATGCATGTCAGAAAAAAATAACACCACAGACACTAGTGGTGGCCGCAAAAATATGCAAACAGCACTTCTTGCAGACTGTTGTCATACCAAAGGTTGTTACTAGATGTCCATGCGGAGCAAGCACAGAACTTCCATATAGACTGCAATACCAAAAGTTGTTCATAGAGGACGTTGCAGAAATTGCCATTTGCAATCTCTGTATATAGGTACAGTTCCACATTATTCTACTAGATGCCCCTTGGAACCAGGACAAAAAATGAATCTGCAAACTTGGAAACCAATCACGGTTTTACAGGCCTTTGACAGTTGCAAAAGCAAGACACCAGAAAAAAGGCCAAGTTTATTGCATTGGGAAATAAAATGGACATTGCAATTAAAACACTGCATTGAGAGTGTTCGGGCATGCATATATTATGCACTACTAAAGACAATTGTTTTCCTTGCCTTTCTATGATGTAACTTGAGCGAGTGCAATTATAGTTTAATTCATGAAACACTTTTAATTCAGTTTAAATTGGAATCTTTGATCGGATATTTCAATAACTGTAGGTGTGAGACGGTTGTAAGGGGTGTAGTGGAGACCATAAAACAGATTTATTTGGGATGGATATCTGTTACAGTGGCATGCACTTTAATTAGGAAATCTTTCTTTGTGAATTTGGAAATATTGGCTGAGTCTCTTTCAATGCAATCATAGAAGTCTCAGAGAAATTCCATATGTGTTATTCCTCAAACGTAACTGTTACTATATTGCATCACTGACTTTATCGCCTCAGTCAGTATATAGTCTGTGAGGGTTTGTCCATCAGATATTCATACTGATTTTTCCCAGAATCTCAGACGTAAAGCAGAGGCACGTCCGACTGCAATAGGATTTAAAAAGTAAACTTAATTTGAAGCAAATGACAGTACATTGTAAACAGTAACATGGAATGGCTTTGAAACCGAGAGAATCTTTGTGGTGTAAGAGGAAATGCCACAAAATTACGGCATACCGGGTGCAATACGTCAAACAGCATAACAATACACATGGGGGGATGATTCATGGAATCTCTGCACCGAAAAAACGGGATTTGTACGCCATTCTGCCTGCAAATCCCCATTTGTTAAATTTGGATTTGTGGGCAGAATGGCGCACAAATTCCATGAATCAGTCCCATGGATATCTAGTATTTTACCTTTACTATAGTAGTGCCACACACTGTTAGCATAGGTGTTCATAGAGACAGGCAGCAGCATCATGCATGCCAAAATAAAATAATACCACATACACTAGTGGTGGCTGCAAAAATATGCAAGCAGCACTTCTTGCAGAATGGTGTAATACCAAAGGTTGTTACTAGATGTCCCTGCGGAGCAAGCACAGAACTTCCATATAGACTGCAATACCAAACGTTGTTCATAGAGGTCGTTGCAGAAATTACCATTTACAATCTCTGTATACAGGTACAGTTCCACATTCTTCTACTAGATGCCCCTTGAAACCAGGACAAAAAATGAATCTGCAAACTTGGAAACCATTCACGGTTTTACTGGCCTTTTTATGTTTCAAAAGCAAGACACCAGAAAAAAGACCAAGTTTATTGGCATGGGAACTAAAACGGACATTGCAATTAAAACACTGCAGTGAGAGTGTTCTGGCATGCATATATGATGCACAACTAAAGACAATTGTTTTCCTTGCCTTTCAATGATGTAACTTGAGCGAGTGTAATTATAGCTTAATTCATGAAACACTTTAAATTCAGTTTAAATTGGAAACTTTGATCAGATATTTCAATAACTGTAGGTTTGAGACGGTTGTAAGGGGTGCAGTGGAGACCATAAAACAAGTTTAATTGGGAGGTATATCTGTTACAGTGGCATGCACTTTAATTAGGAAATCTTTCTTTGCAGAATATGGAAATGTTTGCTGAGTCTCTTTCAATGCAATCATAGAAGTCTCAGAGAAATTCCATATGTGTTATTCCTCAAACGTAACTGTTACTATATTGCATCACTGACTTTATCGCCTCAGTCAGTATATAGTCTGTGAGGGTTTGTCCATCAGATATTCGTACTGATTTTTCCTAGAATCTCAGACGTAAAGCAGAGGCACGTCCGACTGCAATAGGATTTAAAAAGTAAACTTAATTTGAAGCAAATGACAGTACATTGTAAACAGTGACATGGAATGGCTTTTAAACCACGAGAATCCTTGTGGTGTAAGAGCAAATGCCACAAAATTACGGCATACCGGGTGCAATTCGTCAACAGCATAACAATACACATGGGTATCTAGTCTTTTTTACTTTATTATAGTAGTGTCACACACTGTTAGCATAGGTCCCCAAAGAGACAGGCAGCAGCATCATGCATGCCAGAAAAAAATAACACCACAGACACTAGTGGTGGCCGCAAAAATATGCAAGCAGCACTTCTTGCAGACTGTTGTAATACCAAAGGTTGTTACTAGATGTCCATGCGGAGCAAGCACAGAACTTCCATATAGACTGCAATACCAAACGTTGTTCATAGAGGACGTTGCAGAAATTGCCATTTACAATCTCTGTATATAGGTACAGTTCCACATTATTCTACTAGATGCCCCTTGGAACCAGGACAAAAAATGAATCTGCAAACTTGGAAACCATTCACGGTTTTACTGGCCTTTTTATGTTTCAAAAGCAAGACACCAGAAAATAACCAAGTTTATTGGCATGGGAACTACAACGGACATTGCAATTAAAACACTGCAGTGAGAGTGTTCTGGCATGCATATATGATGCACAACTAAAGACAATTGTTTTCCTTGCCTTTCAATGATGTAACTTGAGCGAGTGTAATTATAGCTTAATTCATGAAACACTTAAAATTCAGTTTAAATTGGAAACTTTGATCAGATATTTCAATAACTGTAGGTTTGAGATGGTTGTAAGGGGTGCAGTGGAGACCATAAAACAAGTTTAATTGGGAGGTATATCTGTTACAGTGGCATGCACTTTAATTAGAAAATCTTTCTTTGCAGAATATGGAAATGTTGGCTGAGTCTCTTTCAATGCAATCATAGAAGTCTCAGAGAAATTCCATATGTGTTATTCCTCAAACGTAACTGTTACTATATTGCATCACTGACTTTATTGCCTCAGTCAGTATATAGTCTGTGAGGGTTTGTCCATCAGATATTCGTACTGATTTTTCCCAGAATCTCAGACGTAAAGCAGAGGCACGTCTGACTGCAATAGGATTTAAAAAGTAAACTTAATTTGAAGCAAATGACAGTACATTGTAAACAGTAACATGGAATGGCTTTTAAACCACGGGAATCTTTGTGGTGTAAGAGGAAATGCCACAAAATTACGGCATACCGGGTGCAATTCGTCAACAGCATAACAATACACATGGGTATCTAGTCTTTTTTACTTTATTATAGTAGTGTCACACACTGTTAGCATAGGTCCCCAAAGAGACAGGCAGCAGCATCATGCATGCCAAAACAAAATAATACCACAGAAACTAGTGGTGGCTGCAAAAATATGCAAGCAGCACTTCTTGCAGAATGGTGTAATGCCAAAGGTTGTTACTAGATGTCCCTGCGGAGCAAGCACAGAACTTCCAGATAGACTGCAATACCAAACGTTGTTCATAGAGGTCGTTGCAGAAATTGCCATTTACAATCTCTGTATACAGGTACAGTTCCACATTCTTCTACTAGATGCCCCTTGGAACCAGGACAAAAAATGAATCTGCAAACTTGGAAACCATTGACGGTTTTACTGGCCTTTTTATGTTTCAAAAGCAAGACACCAGAAAAAAGACCAAGTTTATTGGCATGGGAACTAAAACGGACATTGCAATTAAAACACTGCAGTGAGAGTGTTCTGGCATGCATATATGATGCACAACTAAAGACAATTGTTTTCCTTGCCTTTCAATGATGTAACTTGAGCGAGTGTAATTATAGCTTAATTCATGAAACACTTTAAATTCAGTTTAAATTGGAAACTTTGATCAGATATTTCAATAACTGTAGGTTTGAGACGGTTGTAAGGGGTGCAGTGTAGACCATAAAACAAGTTTAATTGGGAGGTATATCTGTTACAGTGGCATGCACTTTAATTAGGAAATCTTTCTTTGCAGAATATGGAAATGTTGGCTGAGTCTCTTTCAATGCAATCGTAGAAGTCTCAGAGAAATTCCATATGTGTTATTCCTCAAACGTAACTGTTACTATATTGCATCACTGACTTTATCGCCTCAGTCAGTATATAGCCTGTGAGGGTTTGTCCATCAGATATTCGTACTGAATTTTCCCAGAATCTCAGACGTAAAGCAGAGGCACGTCCGACTGCAATAGGATTTAAAAAGTAAACTTAATTTGAAGCAAATGACAGTACATTGTAAACAGTAACATGGAATGGCTTTTAAACCACGGGAATCTTTGTGGTGTAAGAGGAAATGCCACAAAATTACGCCATACCGGGTGCAATTCGTCAACAGCATAACAATACACATGGGTATCTAGTCTTTTTTACTTTATTATAGTAGTGTCACACACTGTTAGCATAGGTCCCCAAAGAGACAGGCAGCAGCATCATGCATGCCAGAAAAAAATAACACCACAGACACTAGTGGTGGCCGCAAAAATATGCAAGCAGCACTCCTTGCAGACTGTTGTAATACCAAAGGTTGTTACTAGATGTCCCTGCGGAGCAAGCACAGAACTTCCATATAGACTGCAATACCAAACGTTGTTCATAGAGGACGTTGCAGAAATTGCCATTTACAATATCTGTATATAGGTACAGTTCCACATTATTCTACTAGATGCCCCTTGGAACCAGGACAAAAAATGAATCTGCAAACTTGGAAACCATTCACGGTTTTACAGGCCTTTGACAGTTGCAAAAGCGAGACACCAGAAAAAAGGCCAAGTTTATTGCATTGGGAAATAAAATGGACATTGCAATTAAAACACTGCATTGAGAGTGTTCGGGCATGCATATATTATGCACCACTAAAGACAATTGTTTTCCTTGCCTTTCTATGATGTAACTTGAGCGAGTGCAATTATAGTTTAATTCATGAAACACTTTTAATTCAGTTTAAATTGGAATCTTTGATCGGATATTTCAATAACTGTAGGTGTGAGACGGTTGTAAGGGGTGTAGTGGAGACCATAAAACAGATTTATTTGGGATGGATATCTGTTACAGTGGCATGCACTTTAATTAGGAAATCTTTCTTTGCAGAATTTGGAAATGTTGGCTGAGTCTCTTTCAATGCAATCATAGAAGTCTCAGAGAAATTCCATATGTGTTATTCCTCAAACGTAACTGTTACTATATTGCATCACTGACTTTATCGCCTCAGTCAGTATATAGTCTGTGAGGGTTTGTCCATCAGATATTAATACTGATTTTTCCCAGAATCTCAGACGTAAAGCAGAGGCACGTCCGACTGCAATAGGATTTAAAAAGTAAACTTAATTTGAAGCAAATGACAGTACATTGTAAACAGTAACATGGAATGGCTTTTAAACCGAGAGAATCTTTTTGGTGTAAGAGGAAATGCCACAAAATTACGGCATACCGGGTGCAATACGTCAAACAGCATAACAATACACATGGGGGGATGATTCATGGAATCTGTGCACCGAAAAAACGGGATTTGTACGCCATTCTGCCTGCAAATCCCCATTTGTTAAATTTGGATTTGTGGGCAGAATGGCGCACAAATTCCATGAATCAGCCCCATGGATATCTAGTATTTTACCTTTACTATAGTAGTGCCACACACTGTTAGCATAGGTGTCCATAGAGACAGGCAGCAGCATCATGCATGCCAAAACAAAATAATACCACAGACACTAGTGGTGGCTGCAAAAATATGCAAGCAGCACTTCTTGCAGAATGGTGTAATACCAAAAGTTGTTACTAGAAGTCCCTGCGTAGCAAGCACAGATCTTCCATATAGACTGCAATACCAAACGTTGTTCATAGAGGTCGTTGCAGAAATTGCCATTTACAATCTCTGTATACAGGTACAGTTCCACATTCTTCTACTAGATGCCCCTTGGAACCAGGACAAAAAATGAATCTGCAAACTTGGAAACCATTGACGGTTTTACTGGCCTTTTTATGTTTCAAAAGCAAGACACCAGAAAATAACCAAGTTTATTGGCATAGGAACTAAAATGGACATTGCAATTAAAACACTGCAGTGAGAGTGTTCTGGCATGCATATATGATGCACAACTAAAGACAATTGTTTTCCTTGCCTTTCAATGATGTAACTTGAGCGAGTGTAATTATAGCTTAATTCATGAAACACTTTAAATTCAGTTTAAATTGGAAACTTTGATCAGATATTTCAATAACTGTAGGTTTGAGACAGTTGTAAGGGGTGCAGTGGAGACCATAAAACAAGTTTAATTGGGAGGTATATCTGTTACAGTGGCATGCACTTTAATTAGGAAATCATTCTTTGCAGAATTTGGAAATGTTGGCTGAGTCTCTTTCAATGCAATCATAGAAGTCTCAGAGAAATTCCATATGTGTTATTCCTCAAACATAACTGTTACTATATTGCATCACTGACAATATTGCCTCAGTCAGTATATAGTCTGTGAGGGTTTGTCCATCAGATATTCGTACTGATTTTTCCCAGAATCTCAGACGTAAAGCAGAGGCACGTCCGACTGCAATAGGATTTAAAAAGTAAACTTAATTTGAAGCAAATGACAGTACATTGTAAACAGTAACATGGAATGGCTTTTAAACCACGGGAATCTTTGTGGTGTAAGAGGAAATGCCACAAAATTACGGCATACCGGGTGCAATTCGTCAACAGCATAACAATACACATGGGTATCTAGTCTTTTTTACTTTATTATAGTAGTGTCACACACTGTTAGCATAGGTCCCCAAAGAGACAGGCAGCAGCATCATGCATGCCAAAACAAAATAATACCACAGACACTAGTGGTGGCTGCAAAAATATGCAAGCAGCACTTCTTGCAGAATGGTGTAATGCCAAAGGTTGTTACTAGATGTCCCTGCGGAGCAAGCACAGAACTTCCAGATAGACTGCAATAACAAACGTTGTTCATAGAGGTCGTTGCAGAAATTGCCATTTACAATCTCTGTATACAGGTACAGTTCCACATTCTTCTACTAGATGCCCCTTGGAACCAGGACAAAAAATGAATCTGCAAACTTGGAAACCATTGACGGTTTTACTGGCCTTTTTATGTTTCAAAAGCAAGACACCAGAAAAAAGACCAAGTTTATTGGCATGGGAACTAAAACGGACATTGCAATTAAAACACTGCAGTGAGAGTGTTCTGGCATGCATATATGATGCACAACTAAAGACAATTGTTTTCCTTGCCTTTCAATGATGTAACTTGAGCGAGTGTAATTATAGCTTAATTCATGAAACACGTTAAATTCAGTTTACATTGGAAACTTTGATCAGATATTTCAATAACTGTAGGTTTGAGACGGTTGTAAGGGGTGCAGTGTAGACCATAAAACAAGTTTAATTGGGAGGTATATCTGTTACAGTGGCATGCACTTTAATTAGGAAATCTTTCTTTGCAGAATATGGAAATGTTGGCTGAGTCTCTTTCAATGCAATCGTAGAAGTCTCAGAGAAATTCCATATGTGTTATTCCTCAAACGTAACTGTTACTATATTGCATCACTGACTTTATCGCCTCAGTCAGTATATAGCCTGTGAGGGTTTGTCCATCAGATATTCGTACTGATTTTTCCCAGAATCTCAGACGTAAAGCAGAGGCACGTTCGACTGCAATAGGATTTAAAAAGTAAACTTAATTTGAAGCAAATGACAGTACATTGTAAACAGTAACATGGAATGGCTTTTAAACCACGGGAATCTTTGTGGTGTAAGAGGAAATGCCACAAAATTACGCCATACCAGGTGCAATTCGTCAACAGCATAACAATACACATGGGTATCTAGTCTTTTTTACTTTATTATAGTAGTGTCACACACTGTTAGCATAGGTCCCCAAAGAGACAGGCAGCAGCATCATGCATGCCAGAAAAAAATAACACCACAGACACTAGTGGTGGCCGCAAAAATATGCAAGCAGCACTCCTTGCAGACTGTTGTAATACCAAAGGTTGTTACTAGATGTCCCTGCGGAGCAAGCACAGAACTTCCATATAGACTGCAATACCAAACGTTGTTCATAGAGGACGTTGCAGAAATTGCCATTTACAATCTCTGTATATGGGTACAGTTCCACATTATTCTACTAGATGCCCCTGGGAACCAGGACAAAAAATGAATCTGCAAACTTGGAAACCATTCACGGTTTTACAGGCCTTTGACAGTTGCAAAAGCGAGACACCAGAAAAAAGGCCAAGTTTATTGGCATGGGAAGTAAAATGGACATTGCAATTAAAACACTGCATTGAGAGTGTTCGGGCTTGCATATATTATGCACCACTAAAGACAATTGTTTTCCTTGCCTTTCTATGATGTAACTTGAGCGAGTGCAATTATAGTTTAATTCAAGAAACACTTTTAATTCAGTTTAAATTGGAATCTTTGATCGGATATTTCAATAACTGTAGGTGTGAGATGGTTGTAAGGGGTGTAGTGGAGACCATAAAACAGATTTATTTGGGAGGGATATCTGTTACAGTGGCATGCACTTTAATTGGGAAATCTTTCTTTGCAGAATATGGAAATGTTGGCTGAGTCTCTTTCAATGCAATCATAGAAGTCTCAGAGAAATTCCATATGTGTTATTCCTCAAACGTAACTGTTACTATATTGCATCACTGACTTTATCGCCTCAGTCAGTATATAGTCTGTGAGGGTTTGTCCATCAGATATTCGTACTGATTTTTCCCAGAATCTCAGACGTAAAGCAGAGGGCACGTCGACTGCAATAGGATTTAAAAAGTAAACTTAATTTGAAGCAAATGACAGTACATTGTAAACAGTAACATGGAATGGCTTTTAAACCAAGAGAATCTTTGTGGTGTAAGAGGAAATGCCACAAAATTACGGCATACCGGGTGCAATTCGTCAACAGCATAACAATACACATGGGTATCTAGTCTTTTTTACTTTATTATAGTAGTGTCACACACTGTTAGCATAGGTCCCCAAAGAGACAGGCAGCAGCATCATGCATGCCAAAACAAAATAATACCACAGACACTAGTGGTGGCTGCAAAAATATGCAAGCAGCACTTCTTGCAGAATGGTGTAATGCCAAAGGTTGTTACTAGATGTCCCTGCGGAGCAAGCACAGAACTTCCAGATAGACTGCAATACCAAACGTTGTTCATAGAGGTCGTTGCAGAAATTGCCATTTACAATCTCTGTATACAGGTACAGTTCCACATTCTTCTACTAGATGCCCCTTGGAACCAGGACAAAAAATGAATCTGCAAACTTGGAAACCATTGACGGTTTTACTGGCCTTTTTATGTTTCAAAAGCAAGACACCAGAAAAAAGACCAAGTTTATTGGCATGGGAACTAAAACGGACATTGCAATTAAAACACTGCAGTGAGAGTGTTCTGGCATGCATATATGATGCACAACTAAAGACAATTGTTTTCCTTGCCTTTCAATGATGTAACTTGAGCGAGTGTAATTATAGCTTAATTCATGAAACACTTTAAATTCAGTTTAAATTGGAAACTTTGATCAGATATTTCAATAACTGTAGGTTTGAGACGGTTGTAAGGGGTGCAGTGTAGACCATAAAACAAGTTTAATTGGGAGGTATATCTGTTACAGTGGCATGCACTTTAATTAGGAAATCTTTCTTTGCAGAATATGGAAATGTTGGCTGAGTCTCTTTCAATGCAATCGTAGAAGTCTCAGAGAAATTCCATATGTGTTATTCCTCAAACGTAACTGTTACTATATTGCATCACTGACTTTATCGCCTCAGTCAGTATATAGCCTGTGAGGGTTTGTCCATCAGATATTCGTACTGATTTTTCCCAGAATCTCAGACGTAAAGCAGAGGCACGTCCGACTGCAATAGGATTTAAGAAGTAAACTTAATTTGAAGCAAATGACAGTACATTGTAAACAGTAACATGGAATGGCTTTTAAACCACGGGAATCTTTGTGGTGTAAGAGGAAATGCCACAAAATTACGCCATACCGGGTGCAATTCGTCAACAGCATAACAATACACATGGGTATCTAGTCTTTTTTACTTTATTATAGTAGTGTCACACACTGTTAGCATAGGTCCCCAAAGAGACAGGCAGCAGCATCATGCATGCCAGAAAAAAATAACACCACAGACACTAGTGGTGGCCGCAAAAATATGCAAGCAGCACTCCTTGCAGACTGTTGTAATACCAAAGGTTGTTACTAGATGTCCCTGCGGAGCAAGCACAGAACTTCCATATAGACTGCAATACCAAACGTTGTTCATAGAGGACGTTGCAGAAATTGCCATTTACAATCTCTGTATATGGGTACAGTTCCACATTATTCTACTAGATGCCCCTGGGAACCAGGACAAAAAATGAATCTGCAAACTTGGAAACCATTCACGGTTTTACAGGCCTTTGACAGTTGCAAAAGCGAGACACCAGAAAAAAGGCCAAGTTTATTGGCATGGGAAATAAAATGGAAATTGCAATTAAAACACTGCATTGAGAGTGTTCGGGCATGCATATATTATGCACCACTAAAGACAATTGTTTTCCTTGCCTTTCTATGATGTAACTTGAGCGAGTGCAATTATAGTTTAATTCAAGAAACACTTTTAATTCAGTTTAAATTGGAATCTTTGATCGGATATTTCAATAACTGTAGGTGTGAGACGGTTGTAAGGGGTGTAGTGGAGACCATAAAACAGATTTATTTGGGAGCGATATCTGTTACAGTGGCATGCACTTTAATTAGGAAATCTTTCTTTGCCGAATATGGAAATGTTGGCTGAGTCTCTTTCAATGCAATCATAGAAGTCTCAGAGAAATTCCACATGTGTTATTCCTCAAACGTAACTGTTACTATATTGCATCACTGACTTTATCGCCTCAGTCAGTATATAGTCTGTGAGGGTTTGTCCATCAGATATTCGTACTGATTTTTCCTAGAATCTCAGACGTAAAGCAGAGGCACGTCCGACTGCAATAGGATTTAAAAAGTAAACAATTTGAAGCAAATGACAGTACATTGTAAACAGTAACATGGAATGGCTTTTAAACCACGAGAATCCTTGTGGTGTAAGAGCAAATGCCACAAAATTACGGCATACCAGGTGCAATTCGTGAACAGCATAACAATACACATGGGTATCTAGTCTTTTTTATTTTATTATAGTAGTGTCACACACTGTTAGCATAGGTCCCCAAAGAGACAGGCAGCAGCATCATGCATGCCAGAAAAAAATAACACCACAGACACTAGTGGTGGCCGCAAAAATATGTAAGCAGCACTTCTTGCAGACTGTTGTAATACCAAAGGTTGTTACTAGATGTCCATGCGGAGCAAGCACAGAACTTCCATATAGACTGCAATACCAAACGTTGTTCATAGAGGACGTTGCAGAAATTGCCATTTACAATCTCTGTATATAGGTACAGTTCCACATTATTCTACTAGATGCCCCTTTGAACCAGGACAAAAAATGAATCTGCAAACTTGGAAACCATTCACGGTTTTACAGGCCTTTGACAGTTGCAAAAGCAAGACACCAGCAAAAAGGCCAAGTTTATTGGCATGGGAAATAAAATGGACATTGCAATTAAAACACTGCATTGAGAGTGTTCGGGCATGCATATATTATCCACCACTATATACAATTGTTTTCCTTGCCTTTCTATGATGTAACTTGAGCGAGTGCAATTATAGTTTAATTCATGAAACACTTTTAATTCAGTTTAAATTGGAATCTTTGATCGGATATTTCAATAACTGTAGGTGTGAGACGGTTGTAAGGGGTGTAGTGGAGACCATAAAACAGATTTATTTGGGATGGATATCTGTTACAGTGGAATGCACTTTAATTAGGAAATCTTTCTTTGCAGAATTTGGAAATGTTGGCTGAGTCTCTTTCAATGAAATCATAGAATCTCAGAGAAATTCCATATATGTTATTCCTCAAACGTAACTGTTACTATATTGCATCACTGACTTTATCGCCTTAGTCAGTATATAGTCTGTGAGGGTTTGTCCATCAGATATTCGTACTGATTTTTCCCAGAATCTCAGACGTAAAGCACAGGCACGTCCGACTGCAATAGGATTTAAAAAGTAAACTTAATTTGAAGCAAATGACAGTACATTGTAAACAGTAACATGGAATGGCTTTTAAACCACGGGAATCTTTGTGGTGTAAGAGGAAATGCCACAAAATTACGCCATACCGGGTGTAATTCGTCAACAGCATAACAATACACATGGGTATCTAGTCTTTTTTACTTTATTATAGTAGTGTCACACACTGTTAGCATAGGTCCCCAAAGAACCAGGCAGCAGCATCATGCATGTCAGAAAAAAATAACACCACAGACACTAGTGGTGGCCGCAAAAATATGCAAACAGCACTTCTTGCAGACTGTTGTCATACCAAAGGTTGTTACTAGATGTCCATGCGGAGCAAGCACAGAACTTCCATATAGACTGCAATACCAAAAGTTGTTCATAGAGGACGTTGCAGAAATTGCCATTTGCAATCTCTGTATATAGGTACAGTTCCACATTATTCTACTAGATGCCCCTTGGAACCAGGACAAAAAATGAATCTGCAAACTTGGAAACCAATCACGGTTTTACAGGCCTTTGACAGTTGCAAAAGCAAGACACCAGAAAAAAGGCCAAGTTTATTGCATTGGGAAATAAAATGGACATTGCAATTAAAACACTGCATTGAGAGTGTTCGGGCATGCATATATTATGCACTACTAAAGACAATTGTTTTCCTTGCCTTTCTATGATGTAACTTGAGCGAGTGCAATTATAGTTTAATTCATGAAACACTTTTAATTCAGTTTAAATTGGAATCTTTGATCGGATATTTCAATAACTGTAGGTGTGAGATGGTTGTAAGGGGTGTAGTGGAGACCATAAAACAGATTTATTTGGGATGGATATCTGTTACAGTGGCATGCACTTTAATTAGGAAATCTTTCTTTGTGAATTTGGAAATATTGGCTGAGTCTCTTTCAATGCAATCATAGAAGTCTCAGAGAAATTCCATATGTGTTATTCCTCAAACGTAACTGTTACTATATTGCATCACTGACTTTATCGCCTCAGTCAGTATATAGTCTGTGAGGGTTTGTCCATCAGATATTCATACTGATTTTTCCCAGAATCTCAGACGTAAAGCAGAGGCACGTCCGACTGCAATAGGATTTAAAAAGTAAACTTAATTTGAAGCAAATGACAGTACATTGTAAACAGTAACATGGAATGGCTTTGAAACCGAGAGAATCTTTGTGGTGTAAGAGGAAATGCCACAAAATTACGGCATACCAGGTGCAATACGTCAAACAGCATAACAATACACATGGGGGGATGATTCATGGAATCTCTGCACCGAAAAAACGGGATTTGTACGCCATTCTGCCTGCAAATCCCCATTTGTTAAATTTGGATTTGTGGGCAGAATGGCGCACAAATTCCATGAATCAGTCCCATGGATATCTAGTATTTTACCTTTACTATAGTAGTGCCACACACTGTTAGCATAGGTGTTCATAGAGACAGGCAGCAGCATCATGCATGCCAAAATAAAATAATACCACATACACTAGTGGTGGCTGCAAAAATATGCAAGCAGCACTTCTTGCAGAATGGTGTAATACCAAAGGTTGTTACTAGATGTCCCTGCGGAGCAAGCACAGAACTTCCATATAGACTGCAATACCAAACGTTGTTCATAGAGGTCGTTGCAGAAATTACCATTTACAATCTCTGTATACAGGTACAGTTCCACATTCTTCTACTAGATGCCCCTTGAAACCAGGACAAAAAATGAATCTGCAAACTTGGAAACCATTCACGGTTTTACTGGCCTTTTTATGTTTCAAAAGCAAGACACCAGAAAAAAGACCAAGTTTATTGGCATGGGAACTAAAACGGACATTGCAATTAAAACACTGCAGTGAGAGTGTTCTGGCATGCATATATGATGCACAACTAAAGACAATTGTTTTCCTTGCCTTTCAATGATGTAACTTGAGCGAGTGTAATTATAGCTTAATTCATGAAACACTTTAAATTCAGTTTAAATTGGAAACTTTGATCAGATATTTCAATAACTGTAGGTTTGAGATGGTTGTAAGGGGTGCAGTGGAGACCATAAAACAAGTTTAATTGGGAGGTATATCTGTTACAGTGGCATGCACTTTAATTAGGAAATCTTTCTTTGCAGAATATGGAAATGTTTGCTGAGTCTCTTTCAATGCAATCATAGAAGTCTCAGAGAAATTCCATATGTGTTATTCCTCAAACGTAACTGTTACTATATTGCATCACTGACTTTATCGCCTCAGTCAGTATATAGTCTGTGAGGGTTTGTCCATCAGATATTCGTACTGATTTTTCCTAGAATCTCAGACGTAAAGCAGAGGCACGTCCGACTGCAATAGGATTTAAAAAGTAAACTTAATTTGAAGCAAATGACAGTACATTGTAAACAGTGACATGGAATGGCTTTTAAACCACGAGAATCCTTGTGGTGTAAGAGCAAATGCCACAAAATTACGGCATACCGGGTGCAATTCGTCAACAGCATAACAATACACATGGGTATCTAGTCTTTTTTACTTTATTATAGTAGTGTCACACACTGTTAGCATAGGTCCCCAAAGAGACAGGCAGCAGCATCATGCATGCCAGAAAAAAATAACACCACAGACACTAGTGGTGGCCGCAAAAATATGCAAGCAGCACTTCTTGCAGACTGTTGTAATACCAAAGGTTGTTACTAGATGTCCATGCGGAGCAAGCACAGAACTTCCATATAGACTGCAATACCAAACGTTGTTCATAGAGGACGTTGCAGAAATTGCCATTTACAATCTCTGTATATAGGTACAGTTCCACATTATTCTACTAGATGCCCCTTGGAACCAGGACAAAAAATGAATCTGCAAACTTGGAAACCATTCACGGTTTTACTGGCCTTTTTATGTTTCAAAAGCAAGACACCAGAAAATAACCAAGTTTATTGGCATGGGAACTACAACGGACATTGCAATTAAAACACTGCAGTGAGAGTGTTCTGGCATGCATATATGATGCACAACTAAAGACAATTGTTTTCCTTGCCTTTCAATGATGTAACTTGAGCGAGTGTAATTATAGCTTAATTCATGAAACACTTAAAATTCAGTTTAAATTGGAAACTTTGATCAGATATTTCAATAACTGTAGGTTTGAGATGGTTGTAAGGGGTGCAGTGGAGACCATAAAACAAGTTTAATTGGGAGGTATATCTGTTACAGTGGCATGCACTTTAATTAGAAAATCTTTCTTTGCAGAATATGGAAATGTTGGCTGAGTCTCTTTCAATGCAATCATAGAAGTCTCAGAGAAATTCCATATGTGTTATTCCTCAAACGTAACTGTTACTATATTGCATCACTGACTTTATTGCCTCAGTCAGTATATAGTCTGTGAGGGTTTGTCCATCAGATATTCGTACTGATTTTTCCCAGAATCTCAGACGTAAAGCAGAGGCACGTCTGACTGCAATAGGATTTAAAAAGTAAACTTAATTTGAAGCAAATGACAGTACATTGTAAAGAGTAACATGGAATGGCTTTTAAACCACGGGAATCTTTGTGGTGTAAGAGGAAATGCCACAAAATTACGGCATACCGGGTGCAATTCGTCAACAGCATAACAATACACATGGGTATCTAGTCTTTTTTACTTTATTATAGTAGTGTCACACACTGTTAGCATAGGTCCCCAAAGAGACAGGCAGCAGCATCATGCATGCCAAAACAAAATAATACCACAGACACTAGTGGTGGCTGCAAAAATATGCAAGCAGCACTTCTTGCAGAATGGTGTAATGCCAAAGGTTGTTACTAGATGTCCCTGCGGAGCAAGCACAGAACTTCCAGATAGACTGCAATACCAAACGTTGTTCATAGAGGTCGTTGCAGAAATTGCCATTTACAATCTCTGTATACAGGTACAGTTCCACATTCTTCTACTAGATGCCCCTTGGAACCAGGACAAAAAATGAATCTGCAAACTTGGAAACCATTGACGGTTTTACTGGCCTTTTTATGTTTCAAAAGCAAGACACCAGAAAAAAGACCAAGTTTATTGGCATGGGAACTAAAACGGACATTGCAATTAAAACACTGCAGTGAGAGTGTTCTGGCATGCATATATGATGCACAACTAAAGACAATTGTTTTCCTTGCCTTTCAATGATGTAACTTGAGCGAGTGTAATTATAGCTTAATTCATGAAACACTTTAAATTCAGTTTAAATTGGAAACTTTGATCAGATATTTCAATAACTGTAGGTTTGAGACGGTTGTAAGGGGTGCAGTGTAGACCATAAAACAAGTTTAATTGGGAGGTATATCTGTTACAGTGGCATGCACTTTAATTAGGAAATCTTTCTTTGCAGAATATGGAAATGTTGGCTGAGTCTCTTTCAATGCAATCGTAGAAGTCTCAGAGAAATTCCATATGTGTTATTCCTCAAACGTAACTGTTACTATATTGCATCACTGACTTTATCGCCTCAGTCAGTATATAGCTTGTGAGGGTTTGTCCATCAGATATTCGTACTGAATTTTCCCAGAATCTCAGACGTAAAGCAGAGGCACGTCCGACTGCAATAGGATTTAAAAATTAAACTTAATTTGAAGCAAATGACAGTACATTGTAAACAGTAACATGGAATGGCTTTTAAACCACGGGAATCTTTGTGGTGTAAGAGGAAATGCCACAAAATTACGCCATACCGGGTGCAATTCGTCAACAGCATAACAATACACATGGGTATCTAGTCTTTTTTACTTTATTATAGTAGTGTCACACACTGTTAGCATAGGTCCCCAAAGAACCAGGCAGCAGCATCATGCATGTCAGAAAAAAATAACACCACAGACACTAGTGGTGGCTGCAAAAATATGCAAGCAGCACTTCTTGCAGACTGTTGTCATACCAAAGGTTGTTACTAGATGTCCATGCGGAGCAAGCACAGAACTTCCATATAGACTGCAATACCAAAGGTTGTTCATAGAGGACGTTGCAGAAATTGCCATTTGCAATCTCTGTATATAGGTACAGTTCCACATTATTCTACTAGATGCCCCTTGGAACCAGGACAAAAAATGAATCTGCAAACTTGGAAACCAATCACGGTTTTACAGGCCTTTGACAGTTGCAAAAGCAAGACACCAGAAAAAAGGCCAAGTTTATTGCATTGGGAAATAAAATGGACATTGCAATTAAAACACTGCATTGAGAGTGTTCGGGCATGCATATATTATGCACTACTAAAGACAATTGTTTTCCTTGCCTTTCTATGATGTAACTTGAGCGAGTGCAATTATAGTTTAATTCATGAAACACTTTTAATTCAGTTTAAATTGGAATCTTTGATCGGATATTTCAATAACTGTAGGTGTGAGATGGTTGTAAGGGGTGTAGTGGAGACCATAAAACAGATTTATTTGGGATGGATATCTGTTACAGTGGCATGCACTTTAATTAGGAAATCTTTCTTTGTGAATTTGGAAATATTGGCTGAGTCTCTTTCAATGCAATCATAGAAGTCTCAGAGAAATTCCATATGTGTTATTCCTCAAACGTAACTGTTACTATATTGCATCACTGACTTTATCGCCTCAGTCAGTATATAGTCTGTGAGGGTTTGTCCATCAGATATTCATACTGATTTTTCCCAGAATCTCAGACGTAAAGCAGAGGCACGTCCGACTGCAATAGGATTTAAAAAGTAAACTTAATTTGAAGCAAATGACAGTACATTGTAAACAGTAACATGGAATGGCTTTGAAACCGAGAGAATCTTTGTGGTGTAAGAGGAAATGCCACAAAATTACGGCATACCGGGTGCAATACGTCAAACAGCATAACAATACACATGGGGGGATGATTCATGGAATCTCTGCACCGAAAAAACGGGATTTGTACGCCATTCTGCCTGCAAATCCCCATTTGTTAAATTTGGATTTGTGGGCAGAATGGCGCACAAATTCCATGAATCAGTCCCATGGATATCTAGTATTTTACCTTTACTATAGTAGTGCCACACACTGTTAGCATAGGTGTTCATAGAGACAGGCAGCAGCATCATGCATGCCAAAATAAAATAATACCACATACACTAGTGGTGGCTGCAAAAATATGCAAGCAGCACTTCTTGCAGAATGGTGTAATACCAAAGGTTGTTACTAGATGTCCCTGCGGAGCAAGCACAGAACTTCCATATAGACTGCAATACCAAACGTTGTTCATAGAGGTCGTTGCAGAAATTACCATTTACAATCTCTGTATACAGGTACAGTTCCACATTCTTCTACTAGATGCCCCTTGAAACCAGGACAAAAAATGAATCTGCAAACTTGGAAACCATTCACGGTTTTACTGGCCTTTTTATGTTTCAAAAGCAAGACACCAGAAAAAAGACCAAGTTTATTGGCATGGGAACTAAAACGGACATTGCAATTAAAACACTGCAGTGAGAGTGTTCTGGCATGCATATATGATGCACAACTAAAGACAATTGTTTTCCTTGCCTTTCAATGATGTAACTTGAGCGAGTGTAATTATAGCTTAATTCATGAAACACTTTAAATTCAGTTTAAATTGGAAACTTTGATCAGATATTTCAATAACTGTAGGTTTGAGACGGTTGTAAGGGGTGCAGTGGAGACCATAAAACAAGTTTAATTGGGAGGTATATCTGTTACAGTGGCATGCACTTTAATTAGGAAATCTTTCTTTGCAGAATATGGAAATGTTTGCTGAGTCTCTTTCAATGCAATCATAGAAGTCTCAGAGAAATTCCATATGTGTTATTCCTCAAACGTAACTGTTACTATATTGCATCACTGACTTTATCGCCTCAGTCAGTATATAGTCTGTGAGGGTTTGTCCATCAGATATTCGTACTGATTTTTCCTAGAATCTCAGACGTAAAGCAGAGGCACGTCCGACTGCAATAGGATTTAAAAAGTAAACTTAATTTGAAGCAAATGACAGTACATTGTAAACAGTGACATGGAATGGCTTTTAAACCACGAGAATCCTTGTGGTGTAAGAGCAAATGCCACAAAATTACGGCATACCGGGTGCAATTCGTCAACAGCATAACAATACACATGGGTATCTAGTCTTTTTTACTTTATTATAGTAGTGTCACACACTGTTAGCATAGGTCCCCAAAGAGACAGGCAGCAGCATCATGCATGCCAGAAAAAAATAACACCACAGACACTAGTGGTGGCCGCAAAAATATGCAAGCAGCACTTCTTGCAGACTGTTGTAATACCAAAGGTTGTTACTAGATGTCCATGCGGAGCAAGCACAGAACTTCCATATAGACTGCAATACCAAACGTTGTTCATAGAGGACGTTGCAGAAATTGCCATTTACAATCTCTGTATATAGGTACAGTTCCACATTATTCTACTAGATGCCCCTTGGAACCAGGACAAAAAATGAATCTGCAAACTTGGAAACCATTCACGGTTTTACTGGCCTTTTTATGTTTCAAAAGCAAGACACCAGAAAATAACCAAGTTTATTGGCATGGGAACTACAACGGACATTGCAATTAAAACACTGCAGTGAGAGTGTTCTGGCATGCATATATGATGCACAACTAAAGACAATTGTTTTCCTTGCCTTTCAATGATGTAACTTGAGCGAGTGTAATTATAGCTTAATTCATGAAACACTTAAAATTCAGTTTAAATTGGAAACTTTGATCAGATATTTCAATAACTGTAGGTTTGAGATGGTTGTAAGGGGTGCAGTGGAGACCATAAAACAAGTTTAATTGGGAGGTATATCTGTTACAGTGGCATGCACTTTAATTAGAAAATCTTTCTTTGCAGAATATGGAAATGTTGGCTGAGTCTCTTTCAATGCAATCATAGAAGTCTCAGAGAAATTCCATATGTGTTATTCCTCAAACGTAACTGTTACTATATTGCATCACTGACTTTATTGCCTCAGTCAGTATATAGTCTGTGAGGGTTTGTCCATCAGATATTCGTACTGATTTTTCCCAGAATCTCAGACGTAAAGCAGAGGCACGTCTGACTGCAATAGGATTTAAAAAGTAAACTTAATTTGAAGCAAATGACAGTACATTGTAAAGAGTAACATGGAATGGCTTTTAAACCACGGGAATCTTTGTGGTGTAAGAGGAAATGCCACAAAATTACGGCATACCGGGTGCAATTCGTCAACAGCATAACAATACACATGGGTATCTAGTCTTTTTTACTTTATTATAGTAGTGTCACACACTGTTAGCATAGGTCCCCAAAGAGACAGGCAGCAGCATCATGCATGCCAAAACAAAATAATACCACAGACACTAGTGGTGGCTGCAAAAATATGCAAGCAGCACTTCTTGCAGAATGGTGTAATGCCAAAGGTTGTTACTAGATGTCCCTGCGGAGCAAGCACAGAACTTCCAGATAGACTGCAATACCAAACGTTGTTCATAGAGGTCGTTGCAGAAATTGCCATTTACAATCTCTGTATACAGGTACAGTTCCACATTCTTCTACTAGATGCCCCTTGGAACCAGGACAAAAAATGAATCTGCAAACTTGGAAACCATTGACGGTTTTACTGGCCTTTTTATGTTTCAAAAGCAAGACACCAGAAAAAAGACCAAGTTTATTGGCATGGGAACTAAAACGGACATTGCAATTAAAACACTGCAGTGAGAGTGTTCTGGCATGCATATATGATGCACAACTAAAGACAATTGTTTTCCTTGCCTTTCAATGATGTAACTTGAGCGAGTGTAATTATAGCTTAATTCATGAAACACTTTAAATTCAGTTTAAATTGGAAACTTTGATCAGATATTTCAATAACTGTAGGTTTGAGACGGTTGTAAGGGGTGCAGTGTAGACCATAAAACAAGTTTAATTGGGAGGTATATCTGTTACAGTGGCATGCACTTTAATTAGGAAATCTTTCTTTGCAGAATATGGAAATGTTGGCTGAGTCTCTTTCAATGCAATCGTAGAAGTCTCAGAGAAATTCCATATGTGTTATTCCTCAAACGTAACTGTTACTATATTGCATCACTGACTTTATCGCCTCAGTCAGTATATAGCCTGTGAGGGTTTGTCCATCAGATATTCGTACTGAATTTTCCCAGAATCTCAGACGTAAAGCAGAGGCACGTCCGACTGCAATAGGATTTAAAAAGTAAACTTAATTTGAAGCAAATGACAGTACATTGTAAACAGTAACATGGAATGGCTTTTAAACCACGGGAATCTTTGTGGTGTAAGAGGAAATGCCACAAAATTACGCCATACCGGGTGCAATTCGTCAACAGCATAACAATACACATGGGTATCTAGTCTTTTTTACTTTATTATAGTAGTGTCACACACTGTTAGCATAGGTCCCCAAAGAACCAGGCAGCAGCATCATGCATGTCAGAAAAAAATAACACCACAGACACTAGTGGTGGCTGCAAAAATATGCAAGCAGCACTTCTTGCAGACTGTTGTCATACCAAAGGTTGTTACTAGATGTCCATGCGGAGCAAGCACAGAACTTCCATATAGACTGCAATACCAAAAGTTGTTCATAGAGGACGTTGCAGAAATTGCCATTTGCAATCTCTGTATATAGGTACAGTTCCACATTATTCTACTAGATGCCCCTTGGAACCAGGACAAAAAATGAATCTGCAAACTTGGAAACCAATCACGGTTTTACAGGCCTTTGACAGTTGCAAAAGCAAGACACCAGAAAAAAGGCCAAGTTTATTGCATTGGGAAATAAAATGGACATTGCAATTAAAACACTGCATTGAGAGTGTTCGGGCATGCATATATTATGCACTACTAAAGACAATTGTTTTCCTTGCCTTTCTATGATGTAACTTGAGCGAGTGCAATTATAGTTTAATTCATGAAACACTTTTAATTCAGTTTAAATTGGAATCTTTGATCGGATATTTCAATAACTGTAGGTGTGAGATGGTTGTAAGGGGTGTAGTGGAGACCATAAAACAGATTTATTTGGGATGGATATCTGTTACAGTGGCATGCACTTTAATTAGGAAATCTTTCTTTGTGAATTTGGAAATATTGGCTGAGTCTCTTTCAATGCAATCATAGAAGTCTCAGAGAAATTCCATATGTGTTATTCCTCAAACGTAACTGTTACTATATTGCATCACTGACTTTATCGCCTCAGTCAGTATATAGTCTGTGAGGGTTTGTCCATCAGATATTCATACTGATTTTTCCCAGAATCTCAGACGTAAAGCAGAGGCACGTCCGACTGCAATAGGATTTAAAAAGTAAACTTAATTTGAAGCAAATGACAGTACATTGTAAACAGTAACATGGAATGGCTTTGAAACCGAGAGAATCTTTGTGGTGTAAGAGGAAATGCCACAAAATTACGGCATACCGGGTGCAATACGTCAAACAGCATAACAATACACATGGGGGGATGATTCATGGAATCTCTGCACCGAAAAAACGGGATTTGTACGCCATTCTGCCTGCAAATCCCCATTTGTTAAATTTGGATTTGTGGGCAGAATGGCGCACAAATTCCATGAATCAGTCCCATGGATATCTAGTATTTTACCTTTACTATAGTAGTGCCACACACTGTTAGCATAGGTGTTCATAGAGACAGGCAGCAGCATCATGCATGCCAAAATAAAATAATACCACATACACTAGTGGTGGCTGCAAAAATATGCAAGCAGCACTTCTTGCAGAATGGTGTAATACCAAAGGTTGTTACTAGATGTCCCTGCGGAGCAAGCACAGAACTTCCATATAGACTGCAATACCAAACGTTGTTCATAGAGGTCGTTGCAGAAATTACCATTTACAATCTCTGTATACAGGTACAGTTCCACATTCTTCTACTAGATGCCCCTTGAAACCAGGACAAAAAATGAATCTGCAAACTTGGAAACCATTCACGGTTTTACTGGCCTTTTTATGTTTCAAAAGCAAGACACCAGAAAAAAGACCAAGTTTATTGGCATGGGAACTAAAACGGACATTGCAATTAAAACACTGCAGTGAGAGTGTTCTGGCATGCATATATGATGCACAACTAAAGACAATTGTTTTCCTTGCCTTTCAATGATGTAACTTGAGCGAGTGTAATTATAGCTTAATTCATGAAACACTTTAAATTCAGTTTAAATTGGAAACTTTGATCAGATATTTCAATAACTGTAGGTTTGAGACGGTTGTAAGGGGTGCAGTGGAGACCATAAAACAAGTTTAATTGGGAGGTATATCTGTTACAGTGGCATGCACTTTAATTAGGAAATCTTTCTTTGCAGAATATGGAAATGTTTGCTGAGTCTCTTTCAATGCAATCATAGAAGTCTCAGAGAAATTCCATATGTGTTATTCCTCAAACGTAACTGTTACTATATTGCATCACTGACTTTATCGCCTCAGTCAGTATATAGTCTGTGAGGGTTTGTCCATCAGATATTCGTACTGATTTTTCCTAGAATCTCAGACGTAAAGCAGAGGCACGTCCGACTGCAATAGGATTTAAAAAGTAAACTTAATTTGAAGCAAATGACAGTACATTGTAAACAGTGACATGGAATGGCTTTTAAACCACGAGAATCCTTGTGGTGTAAGAGCAAATGCCACAAAATTACGGCATACCGGGTGCAATTCGTCAACAGCATAACAATACACATGGGTATCTAGTCTTTTTTACTTTATTATAGTAGTGTCACACACTGTTAGCATAGGTCCCCAAAGAGACAGGCAGCAGCATCATGCATGCCAGAAAAAAATAACACCACAGACACTAGTGGTGGCCGCAAAAATATGCAAGCAGCACTTCTTGCAGACTGTTGTAATACCAAAGGTTGTTACTAGATGTCCATGCGGAGCAAGCACAGAACTTCCATATAGACTGCAATACCAAACGTTGTTCATAGAGGACGTTGCAGAAATTGCCATTTACAATCTCTGTATATAGGTACAGTTCCACATTATTCTACTAGATGCCCCTTGGAACCAGGACAAAAAATGAATCTGCAAACTTGGAAACCATTCACGGTTTTACTGGCCTTTTTATGTTTCAAAAGCAAGACACCAGAAAATAACCAAGTTTATTGGCATGGGAACTACAACGGACATTGCAATTAAAACACTGCAGTGAGAGTGTTCTGGCATGCATATATGATGCACAACTAAAGACAATTGTTTTCCTTGCCTTTCAATGATGTAACTTGAGCGAGTGTAATTATAGCTTAATTCATGAAACACTTAAAATTCAGTTTAAATTGGAAACTTTGATCAGATATTTCAATAACTGTAGGTTTGAGATGGTTGTAAGGGGTGCAGTGGAGACCATAAAACAAGTTTAATTGGGAGGTATATCTGTTACAGTGGCATGCACTTTAATTAGAAAATCTTTCTTTGCAGAATATGGAAATGTTGGCTGAGTCTCTTTCAATGCAATCATAGAAGTCTCAGAGAAATTCCATATGTGTTATTCCTCAAACGTAACTGTTACTATATTGCATCACTGACTTTATTGCCTCAGTCAGTATATAGTCTGTGAGGGTTTGTCCATCAGATATTCGTACTGATTTTTCCCAGAATCTCAGACGTAAAGCAGAGGCACGTCTGACTGCAATAGGATTTAAAAAGTAAACTTAATTTGAAGCAAATGACAGTACATTGTAAAGAGTAACATGGAATGGCTTTTAAACCACGGGAATCTTTGTGGTGTAAGAGGAAATGCCACAAAATTACGGCATACCGGGTGCAATTCGTCAACAGCATAACAATACACATGGGTATCTAGTCTTTTTTACTTTATTATAGTAGTGTCACACACTGTTAGCATAGGTCCCCAAAGAGACAGGCAGCAGCATCATGCATGCCAAAACAAAATAATACCACAGACACTAGTGGTGGCTGCAAAAATATGCAAGCAGCACTTCTTGCAGAATGGTGTAATGCCAAAGGTTGTTACTAGATGTCCCTGCGGAGCAAGCACAGAACTTCCAGATAGACTGCAATACCAAACGTTGTTCATAGAGGTCGTTGCAGAAATTGCCATTTACAATCTCTGTATACAGGTACAGTTCCACATTCTTCTACTAGATGCCCCTTGGAACCAGGACAAAAAATGAATCTGCAAACTTGGAAACCATTGACGGTTTTACTGGCCTTTTTATGTTTCAAAAGCAAGACACCAGAAAAAAGACCAAGTTTATTGGCATGGGAACTAAAACGGACATTGCAATTAAAACACTGCAGTGAGAGTGTTCTGGCATGCATATATGATGCACAACTAAAGACAATTGTTTTCCTTGCCTTTCAATGATGTAACTTGAGCGAGTGTAATTATAGCTTAATTCATGAAACACTTTAAATTCAGTTTAAATTGGAAACTTTGATCAGATATTTCAATAACTGTAGGTTTGAGACGGTTGTAAGGGGTGCAGTGTAGACCATAAAACAAGTTTAATTGGGAGGTATATCTGTTACAGTGGCATGCACTTTAATTAGGAAATCTTTCTTTGCAGAATATGGAAATGTTGGCTGAGTCTCTTTCAATGCAATCGTAGAAGTCTCAGAGAAATTCCATATGTGTTATTCCTCAAACGTAACTGTTACTATATTGCATCACTGACTTTATCGCCTCAGTCAGTATATAGCCTGTGAGGGTTTGTCCATCAGATATTCGTACTGAATTTTCCCAGAATCTCAGACGTAAAGCAGAGGCACGTCCGACTGCAATAGGATTTAAAAAGTAAACTTAATTTGAAGCAAATGACAGTACATTGTAAACAGTAACATGGAATGGCTTTTAAACCACGGGAATCTTTGTGGTGTAAGAGGAAATGCCACAAAATTACGCCATACCGGGTGCAATTCGTCAACAGCATAACAATACACATGGGTATCTAGTCTTTTTTACTTTATTATAGTAGTGTCACACACTGTTAGCATAGGTCCCCAAAGAACCAGGCAGCAGCATCATGCATGTCAGAAAAAAATAACACCACAGACACTAGTGGTGGCCGCAAAAATATGCAAACAGCACTTCTTGCAGACTGTTGTCATACCAAAGGTTGTTACTAGATGTCCATGCGGAGCAAGCACAGAACTTCCATATAGACTGCAATACCAAAAGTTGTTCATAGAGGACGTTGCAGAAATTGCCATTTGCAATCTCTGTATATAGGTACAGTTCCACATTATTCTACTAGATGCCCCTTGGAACCAGGACAAAAAATGAATCTGCAAACTTGGAAACCAATCACGGTTTTACAGGCCTTTGACAGTTGCAAAAGCAAGACACCAGAAAAAAGGCCAAGTTTATTGCATTGGGAAATAAAATGGACATTGCAATTAAAACACTGCATTGAGAGTGTTCGGGCATGCATATATTATGCACTACTAAAGACAATTGTTTTCCTTGCCTTTCTATGATGTAACTTGAGCGAGTGCAATTATAGTTTAATTCATGAAACACTTTTAATTCAGTTTAAATTGGAATCTTTGATCGGATATTTCAATAACTGTAGGTGTGAGATGGTTGTAAGGGGTGTAGTGGAGACCATAAAACAGATTTATTTGGGATGGATATCTGTTACAGTGGCATGCACTTTAATTAGGAAATCTTTCTTTGTGAATTTGGAAATATTGGCTGAGTCTCTTTCAATGCAATCATAGAAGTCTCAGAGAAATTCCATATGTGTTATTCCTCAAACGTAACTGTTACTATATTGCATCACTGACTTTATCGCCTCAGTCAGTATATAGTCTGTGAGGGTTTGTCCATCAGATATTCATACTGATTTTTCCCAGAATCTCAGACGTAAAGCAGAGGCACGTCCGACTGCAATAGGATTTAAAAAGTAAACTTAATTTGAAGCAAATGACAGTACATTGTAAACAGTAACATGGAATGGCTTTGAAACCGAGAGAATCTTTGTGGTGTAAGAGGAAATGCCACAAAATTACGGCATACCAGGTGCAATACGTCAAACAGCATAACAATACACATGGGGGGATGATTCATGGAATCTCTGCACCGAAAAAACGGGATTTGTACGCCATTCTGCCTGCAAATCCCCATTTGTTAAATTTGGATTTGTGGGCAGAATGGCGCACAAATTCCATGAATCAGTCCCATGGATATCTAGTATTTTACCTTTACTATAGTAGTGCCACACACTGTTAGCATAGGTGTTCATAGAGACAGGCAGCAGCATCATGCATGCCAAAATAAAATAATACCACATACACTAGTGGTGGCTGCAAAAATATGCAAGCAGCACTTCTTGCAGAATGGTGTAATACCAAAGGTTGTTACTAGATGTCCCTGCGGAGCAAGCACAGAACTTCCATATAGACTGCAATACCAAACGTTGTTCATAGAGGTCGTTGCAGAAATTACCATTTACAATCTCTGTATACAGGTACAGTTCCACATTCTTCTACTAGATGCCCCTTGAAACCAGGACAAAAAATGAATCTGCAAACTTGGAAACCATTCACGGTTTTACTGGCCTTTTTATGTTTCAAAAGCAAGACACCAGAAAAAAGACCAAGTTTATTGGCATGGGAACTAAAACGGACATTGCAATTAAAACACTGCAGTGAGAGTGTTCTGGCATGCATATATGATGCACAACTAAAGACAATTGTTTTCCTTGCCTTTCAATGATGTAACTTGAGCGAGTGTAATTATAGCTTAATTCATGAAACACTTTAAATTCAGTTTAAATTGGAAACTTTGATCAGATATTTCAATAACTGTAGGTTTGAGACGGTTGTAAGGGGTGCAGTGGAGACCATAAAACAAGTTTAATTGGGAGGTATATCTGTTACAGTGGCATGCACTTTAATTAGGAAATCTTTCTTTGCAGAATATGGAAATGTTTGCTGAGTCTCTTTCAATGCAATCATAGAAGTCTCAGAGAAATTCCATATGTGTTATTCCTCAAACGTAACTGTTACTATATTGCATCACTGACTTTATCGCCTCAGTCAGTATATAGTCTGTGAGGGTTTGTCCATCAGATATTCGTACTGATTTTTCCTAGAATCTCAGACGTAAAGCAGAGGCACGTCCGACTGCAATAGGATTTAAAAAGTAAACTTAATTTGAAGCAAATGACAGTACATTGTAAACAGTGACATGGAATGGCTTTTAAACCACGAGAATCCTTGTGGTGTAAGAGCAAATGCCACAAAATTACGGCATACCGGGTGCAATTCGTCAACAGCATAACAATACACATGGGTATCTAGTCTTTTTTACTTTATTATAGTAGTGTCACACACTGTTAGCATAGGTCCCCAAAGAGACAGGCAGCAGCATCATGCATGCCAGAAAAAAATAACACCACAGACACTAGTGGTGGCCGCAAAAATATGCAAGCAGCACTTCTTGCAGACTGTTGTAATACCAAAGGTTGTTACTAGATGTCCATGCGGAGCAAGCACAGAACTTCCATATAGACTGCAATACCAAACGTTGTTCATAGAGGACGTTGCAGAAATTGCCATTTACAATCTCTGTATATAGGTACAGTTCCACATTATTCTACTAGATGCCCCTTGGAACCAGGACAAAAAATGAATCTGCAAACTTGGAAACCATTCACGGTTTTACTGGCCTTTTTATGTTTCAAAAGCAAGACACCAGAAAATAACCAAGTTTATTGGCATGGGAACTACAACGGACATTGCAATTAAAACACTGCAGTGAGAGTGTTCTGGCATGCATATATGATGCACAACTAAAGACAATTGTTTTCCTTGCCTTTCAATGATGTAACTTGAGCGAGTGTAATTATAGCTTAATTCATGAAACACTTAAAATTCAGTTTAAATTGGAAACTTTGATCAGATATTTCAATAACTGTAGGTTTGAGATGGTTGTAAGGGGTGCAGTGGAGACCATAAAACAAGTTTAATTGGGAGGTATATCTGTTACAGTGGCATGCACTTTAATTAGAAAATCTTTCTTTGCAGAATATGGAAATGTTGGCTGAGTCTCTTTCAATGCAATCATAGAAGTCTCAGAGAAATTCCATATGTGTTATTCCTCAAACGTAACTGTTACTATATTGCATCACTGACTTTATTGCCTCAGTCAGTATATAGTCTGTGAGGGTTTGTCCATCAGATATTCGTACTGATTTTTCCCAGAATCTCAGACGTAAAGCAGAGGCACGTCTGACTGCAATAGGATTTAAAAAGTAAACTTAATTTGAAGCAAATGACAGTACATTGTAAAGAGTAACATGGAATGGCTTTTAAACCACGGGAATCTTTGTGGTGTAAGAGGAAATGCCACAAAATTACGGCATACCGGGTGCAATTCGTCAACAGCATAACAATACACATGGGTATCTAGTCTTTTTTACTTTATTATAGTAGTGTCACACACTGTTAGCATAGGTCCCCAAAGAGACAGGCAGCAGCATCATGCATGCCAAAACAAAATAATACCACAGACACTAGTGGTGGCTGCAAAAATATGCAAGCAGCACTTCTTGCAGAATGGTGTAATGCCAAAGGTTGTTACTAGATGTCCCTGCGGAGCAAGCACAGAACTTCCAGATAGACTGCAATACCAAACGTTGTTCATAGAGGTCGTTGCAGAAATTGCCATTTACAATCTCTGTATACAGGTACAGTTCCACATTCTTCTACTAGATGCCCCTTGGAACCAGGACAAAAAATGAATCTGCAAACTTGGAAACCATTGACGGTTTTACTGGCCTTTTTATGTTTCAAAAGCAAGACACCAGAAAAAAGACCAAGTTTATTGGCATGGGAACTAAAACGGACATTGCAATTAAAACACTGCAGTGAGAGTGTTCTGGCATGCATATATGATGCACAACTAAAGACAATTGTTTTCCTTGCCTTTCAATGATGTAACTTGAGCGAGTGTAATTATAGCTTAATTCATGAAACACTTTAAATTCAGTTTAAATTGGAAACTTTGATCAGATATTTCAATAACTGTAGGTTTGAGACGGTTGTAAGGGGTGCAGTGTAGACCATAAAACAAGTTTAATTGGGAGGTATATCTGTTACAGTGGCATGCACTTTAATTAGGAAATCTTTCTTTGCAGAATATGGAAATGTTGGCTGAGTCTCTTTCAATGCAATCGTAGAAGTCTCAGAGAAATTCCATATGTGTTATTCCTCAAACGTAACTGTTACTATATTGCATCACTGACTTTATCGCCTCAGTCAGTATATAGCTTGTGAGGGTTTGTCCATCAGATATTCGTACTGAATTTTCCCAGAATCTCAGACGTAAAGCAGAGGCACGTCCGACTGCAATAGGATTTAAAAAGTAAACTTAATTTGAAGCAAATGACAGTACATTGTAAACAGTAACATGGAATGGCTTTTAAACCACGGGAATCTTTGTGGTGTAAGAGGAAATGCCACAAAATTACGCCATACCGGGTGCAATTCGTCAACAGCATAACAATACACATGGGTATCTAGTCTTTTTTACTTTATTATAGTAGTGTCACACACTGTTAGCATAGGTCCCCAAAGAACCAGGCAGCAGCATCATGCATGTCAGAAAAAAATAACACCACAGACACTAGTGGTGGCTGCAAAAATATGCAAGCAGCACTTCTTGCAGACTGTTGTCATACCAAAGGTTGTTACTAGATGTCCATGCGGAGCAAGCACAGAACTTCCATATAGACTGCAATACCAAAGGTTGTTCATAGAGGACGTTGCAGAAATTGCCATTTGCAATCTCTGTATATAGGTACAGTTCCACATTATTCTACTAGATGCCCCTTGGAACCAGGACAAAAAATGAATCTGCAAACTTGGAAACCAATCACGGTTTTACAGGCCTTTGACAGTTGCAAAAGCAAGACACCAGAAAAAAGGCCAAGTTTATTGCATTGGGAAATAAAATGGACATTGCAATTAAAACACTGCATTGAGAGTGTTCGGGCATGCATATATTATGCACTACTAAAGACAATTGTTTTCCTTGCCTTTCTATGATGTAACTTGAGCGAGTGCAATTATAGTTTAATTCATGAAACACTTTTAATTCAGTTTAAATTGGAATCTTTGATCGGATATTTCAATAACTGTAGGTGTGAGATGGTTGTAAGGGGTGTAGTGGAGACCATAAAACAGATTTATTTGGGATGGATATCTGTTACAGTGGCATGCACTTTAATTAGGAAATCTTTCTTTGTGAATTTGGAAATATTGGCTGAGTCTCTTTCAATGCAATCATAGAAGTCTCAGAGAAATTCCATATGTGTTATTCCTCAAACGTAACTGTTACTATATTGCATCACTGACTTTATCGCCTCAGTCAGTATATAGTCTGTGAGGGTTTGTCCATCAGATATTCATACTGATTTTTCCCAGAATCTCAGACGTAAAGCAGAGGCACGTCCGACTGCAATAGGATTTAAAAAGTAAACTTAATTTGAAGCAAATGACAGTACATTGTAAACAGTAACATGGAATGGCTTTGAAACCGAGAGAATCTTTGTGGTGTAAGAGGAAATGCCACAAAATTACGGCATACCGGGTGCAATACGTCAAACAGCATAACAATACACATGGGGGGATGATTCATGGAATCTCTGCACCGAAAAAACGGGATTTGTACGCCATTCTGCCTGCAAATCCCCATTTGTTAAATTTGGATTTGTGGGCAGAATGGCGCACAAATTCCATGAATCAGTCCCATGGATATCTAGTATTTTACCTTTACTATAGTAGTGCCACACACTGTTAGCATAGGTGTTCATAGAGACAGGCAGCAGCATCATGCATGCCAAAATAAAATAATACCACATACACTAGTGGTGGCTGCAAAAATATGCAAGCAGCACTTCTTGCAGAATGGTGTAATACCAAAGGTTGTTACTAGATGTCCCTGCGGAGCAAGCACAGAACTTCCATATAGACTGCAATACCAAACGTTGTTCATAGAGGTCGTTGCAGAAATTACCATTTACAATCTCTGTATACAGGTACAGTTCCACATTCTTCTACTAGATGCCCCTTGAAACCAGGACAAAAAATGAATCTGCAAACTTGGAAACCATTCACGGTTTTACTGGCCTTTTTATGTTTCAAAAGCAAGACACCAGAAAAAAGACCAAGTTTATTGGCATGGGAACTAAAACGGACATTGCAATTAAAACACTGCAGTGAGAGTGTTCTGGCATGCATATATGATGCACAACTAAAGACAATTGTTTTCCTTGCCTTTCAATGATGTAACTTGAGCGAGTGTAATTATAGCTTAATTCATGAAACACTTTAAATTCAGTTTAAATTGGAAACTTTGATCAGATATTTCAATAACTGTAGGTTTGAGACGGTTGTAAGGGGTGCAGTGGAGACCATAAAACAAGTTTAATTGGGAGGTATATCTGTTACAGTGGCATGCACTTTAATTAGGAAATCTTTCTTTGCAGAATATGGAAATGTTTGCTGAGTCTCTTTCAATGCAATCATAGAAGTCTCAGAGAAATTCCATATGTGTTATTCCTCAAACGTAACTGTTACTATATTGCATCACTGACTTTATCGCCTCAGTCAGTATATAGTCTGTGAGGGTTTGTCCATCAGATATTCGTACTGATTTTTCCTAGAATCTCAGACGTAAAGCAGAGGCACGTCCGACTGCAATAGGATTTAAAAAGTAAACTTAATTTGAAGCAAATGACAGTACATTGTAAACAGTGACATGGAATGGCTTTTAAACCACGAGAATCCTTGTGGTGTAAGAGCAAATGCCACAAAATTACGGCATACCGGGTGCAATTCGTCAACAGCATAACAATACACATGGGTATCTAGTCTTTTTTACTTTATTATAGTAGTGTCACACACTGTTAGCATAGGTCCCCAAAGAGACAGGCAGCAGCATCATGCATGCCAGAAAAAAATAACACCACAGACACTAGTGGTGGCCGCAAAAATATGCAAGCAGCACTTCTTGCAGACTGTTGTAATACCAAAGGTTGTTACTAGATGTCCATGCGGAGCAAGCACAGAACTTCCATATAGACTGCAATACCAAACGTTGTTCATAGAGGACGTTGCAGAAATTGCCATTTACAATCTCTGTATATAGGTACAGTTCCACATTATTCTACTAGATGCCCCTTGGAACCAGGACAAAAAATGAATCTGCAAACTTGGAAACCATTCACGGTTTTACTGGCCTTTTTATGTTTCAAAAGCAAGACACCAGAAAATAACCAAGTTTATTGGCATGGGAACTACAACGGACATTGCAATTAAAACACTGCAGTGAGAGTGTTCTGGCATGCATATATGATGCACAACTAAAGACAATTGTTTTCCTTGCCTTTCAATGATGTAACTTGAGCGAGTGTAATTATAGCTTAATTCATGAAACACTTAAAATTCAGTTTAAATTGGAAACTTTGATCAGATATTTCAATAACTGTAGGTTTGAGATGGTTGTAAGGGGTGCAGTGGAGACCATAAAACAAGTTTAATTGGGAGGTATATCTGTTACAGTGGCATGCACTTTAATTAGAAAATCTTTCTTTGCAGAATATGGAAATGTTGGCTGAGTCTCTTTCAATGCAATCATAGAAGTCTCAGAGAAATTCCATATGTGTTATTCCTCAAACGTAACTGTTACTATATTGCATCACTGACTTTATTGCCTCAGTCAGTATATAGTCTGTGAGGGTTTGTCCATCAGATATTCGTACTGATTTTTCCCAGAATCTCAGACGTAAAGCAGAGGCACGTCTGACTGCAATAGGATTTAAAAAGTAAACTTAATTTGAAGCAAATGACAGTACATTGTAAAGAGTAACATGGAATGGCTTTTAAACCACGGGAATCTTTGTGGTGTAAGAGGAAATGCCACAAAATTACGGCATACCGGGTGCAATTCGTCAACAGCATAACAATACACATGGGTATCTAGTCTTTTTTACTTTATTATAGTAGTGTCACACACTGTTAGCATAGGTCCCCAAAGAGACAGGCAGCAGCATCATGCATGCCAAAACAAAATAATACCACAGACACTAGTGGTGGCTGCAAAAATATGCAAGCAGCACTTCTTGCAGAATGGTGTAATGCCAAAGGTTGTTACTAGATGTCCCTGCGGAGCAAGCACAGAACTTCCAGATAGACTGCAATACCAAACGTTGTTCATAGAGGTCGTTGCAGAAATTGCCATTTACAATCTCTGTATACAGGTACAGTTCCACATTCTTCTACTAGATGCCCCTTGGAACCAGGACAAAAAATGAATCTGCAAACTTGGAAACCATTGACGGTTTTACTGGCCTTTTTATGTTTCAAAAGCAAGACACCAGAAAAAAGACCAAGTTTATTGGCATGGGAACTAAAACGGACATTGCAATTAAAACACTGCAGTGAGAGTGTTCTGGCATGCATATATGATGCACAACTAAAGACAATTGTTTTCCTTGCCTTTCAATGATGTAACTTGAGCGAGTGTAATTATAGCTTAATTCATGAAACACTTTAAATTCAGTTTAAATTGGAAACTTTGATCAGATATTTCAATAACTGTAGGTTTGAGACGGTTGTAAGGGGTGCAGTGTAGACCATAAAACAAGTTTAATTGGGAGGTATATCTGTTACAGTGGCATGCACTTTAATTAGGAAATCTTTCTTTGCAGAATATGGAAATGTTGGCTGAGTCTCTTTCAATGCAATCGTAGAAGTCTCAGAGAAATTCCATATGTGTTATTCCTCAAACGTAACTGTTACTATATTGCATCACTGACTTTATCGCCTCAGTCAGTATATAGCCTGTGAGGGTTTGTCCATCAGATATTCGTACTGAATTTTCCCAGAATCTCAGACGTAAAGCAGAGGCACGTCCGACTGCAATAGGATTTAAAAAGTAAACTTAATTTGAAGCAAATGACAGTACATTGTAAACAGTAACATGGAATGGCTTTTAAACCACGGGAATCTTTGTGGTGTAAGAGGAAATGCCACAAAATTACGCCATACCGGGTGCAATTCGTCAACAGCATAACAATACACATGGGTATCTAGTCTTTTTTACTTTATTATAGTAGTGTCACACACTGTTAGCATAGGTCCCCAAAGAACCAGGCAGCAGCATCATGCATGTCAGAAAAAAATAACACCACAGACACTAGTGGTGGCTGCAAAAATATGCAAGCAGCACTTCTTGCAGACTGTTGTCATACCAAAGGTTGTTACTAGATGTCCATGCGGAGCAAGCACAGAACTTCCATATAGACTGCAATACCAAAAGTTGTTCATAGAGGACGTTGCAGAAATTGCCATTTGCAATCTCTGTATATAGGTACAGTTCCACATTATTCTACTAGATGCCCCTTGGAACCAGGACAAAAAATGAATCTGCAAACTTGGAAACCAATCACGGTTTTACAGGCCTTTGACAGTTGCAAAAGCAAGACACCAGAAAAAAGGCCAAGTTTATTGCATTGGGAAATAAAATGGACATTGCAATTAAAACACTGCATTGAGAGTGTTCGGGCATGCATATATTATGCACTACTAAAGACAATTGTTTTCCTTGCCTTTCTATGATGTAACTTGAGCGAGTGCAATTATAGTTTAATTCATGAAACACTTTTAATTCAGTTTAAATTGGAATCTTTGATCGGATATTTCAATAACTGTAGGTGTGAGATGGTTGTAAGGGGTGTAGTGGAGACCATAAAACAGATTTATTTGGGATGGATATCTGTTACAGTGGCATGCACTTTAATTAGGAAATCTTTCTTTGTGAATTTGGAAATATTGGCTGAGTCTCTTTCAATGCAATCATAGAAGTCTCAGAGAAATTCCATATGTGTTATTCCTCAAACGTAACTGTTACTATATTGCATCACTGACTTTATCGCCTCAGTCAGTATATAGTCTGTGAGGGTTTGTCCATCAGATATTCATACTGATTTTTCCCAGAATCTCAGACGTAAAGCAGAGGCACGTCCGACTGCAATAGGATTTAAAAAGTAAACTTAATTTGAAGCAAATGACAGTACATTGTAAACAGTAACATGGAATGGCTTTGAAACCGAGAGAATCTTTGTGGTGTAAGAGGAAATGCCACAAAATTACGGCATACCGGGTGCAATACGTCAAACAGCATAACAATACACATGGGGGGATGATTCATGGAATCTCTGCACCGAAAAAACGGGATTTGTACGCCATTCTGCCTGCAAATCCCCATTTGTTAAATTTGGATTTGTGGGCAGAATGGCGCACAAATTCCATGAATCAGTCCCATGGATATCTAGTATTTTACCTTTACTATAGTAGTGCCACACACTGTTAGCATAGGTGTTCATAGAGACAGGCAGCAGCATCATGCATGCCAAAATAAAATAATACCACATACACTAGTGGTGGCTGCAAAAATATGCAAGCAGCACTTCTTGCAGAATGGTGTAATACCAAAGGTTGTTACTAGATGTCCCTGCGGAGCAAGCACAGAACTTCCATATAGACTGCAATACCAAACGTTGTTCATAGAGGTCGTTGCAGAAATTACCATTTACAATCTCTGTATACAGGTACAGTTCCACATTCTTCTACTAGATGCCCCTTGAAACCAGGACAAAAAATGAATCTGCAAACTTGGAAACCATTCACGGTTTTACTGGCCTTTTTATGTTTCAAAAGCAAGACACCAGAAAAAAGACCAAGTTTATTGGCATGGGAACTAAAACGGACATTGCAATTAAAACACTGCAGTGAGAGTGTTCTGGCATGCATATATGATGCACAACTAAAGACAATTGTTTTCCTTGCCTTTCAATGATGTAACTTGAGCGAGTGTAATTATAGCTTAATTCATGAAACACTTTAAATTCAGTTTAAATTGGAAACTTTGATCAGATATTTCAATAACTGTAGGTTTGAGACGGTTGTAAGGGGTGCAGTGGAGACCATAAAACAAGTTTAATTGGGAGGTATATCTGTTACAGTGGCATGCACTTTAATTAGGAAATCTTTCTTTGCAGAATATGGAAATGTTTGCTGAGTCTCTTTCAATGCAATCATAGAAGTCTCAGAGAAATTCCATATGTGTTATTCCTCAAACGTAACTGTTACTATATTGCATCACTGACTTTATCGCCTCAGTCAGTATATAGTCTGTGAGGGTTTGTCCATCAGATATTCGTACTGATTTTTCCTAGAATCTCAGACGTAAAGCAGAGGCACGTCCGACTGCAATAGGATTTAAAAAGTAAACTTAATTTGAAGCAAATGACAGTACATTGTAAACAGTGACATGGAATGGCTTTTAAACCACGAGAATCCTTGTGGTGTAAGAGCAAATGCCACAAAATTACGGCATACCGGGTGCAATTCGTCAACAGCATAACAATACACATGGGTATCTAGTCTTTTTTACTTTATTATAGTAGTGTCACACACTGTTAGCATAGGTCCCCAAAGAGACAGGCAGCAGCATCATGCATGCCAGAAAAAAATAACACCACAGACACTAGTGGTGGCCGCAAAAATATGCAAGCAGCACTTCTTGCAGACTGTTGTAATACCAAAGGTTGTTACTAGATGTCCATGCGGAGCAAGCACAGAACTTCCATATAGACTGCAATACCAAACGTTGTTCATAGAGGACGTTGCAGAAATTGCCATTTACAATCTCTGTATATAGGTACAGTTCCACATTATTCTACTAGATGCCCCTTGGAACCAGGACAAAAAATGAATCTGCAAACTTGGAAACCATTCACGGTTTTACTGGCCTTTTTATGTTTCAAAAGCAAGACACCAGAAAATAACCAAGTTTATTGGCATGGGAACTACAACGGACATTGCAATTAAAACACTGCAGTGAGAGTGTTCTGGCATGCATATATGATGCACAACTAAAGACAATTGTTTTCCTTGCCTTTCAATGATGTAACTTGAGCGAGTGTAATTATAGCTTAATTCATGAAACACTTAAAATTCAGTTTAAATTGGAAACTTTGATCAGATATTTCAATAACTGTAGGTTTGAGATGGTTGTAAGGGGTGCAGTGGAGACCATAAAACAAGTTTAATTGGGAGGTATATCTGTTACAGTGGCATGCACTTTAATTAGAAAATCTTTCTTTGCAGAATATGGAAATGTTGGCTGAGTCTCTTTCAATGCAATCATAGAAGTCTCAGAGAAATTCCATATGTGTTATTCCTCAAACGTAACTGTTACTATATTGCATCACTGACTTTATTGCCTCAGTCAGTATATAGTCTGTGAGGGTTTGTCCATCAGATATTCGTACTGATTTTTCCCAGAATCTCAGACGTAAAGCAGAGGCACGTCTGACTGCAATAGGATTTAAAAAGTAAACTTAATTTGAAGCAAATGACAGTACATTGTAAAGAGTAACATGGAATGGCTTTTAAACCACGGGAATCTTTGTGGTGTAAGAGGAAATGCCACAAAATTACGGCATACCGGGTGCAATTCGTCAACAGCATAACAATACACATGGGTATCTAGTCTTTTTTACTTTATTATAGTAGTGTCACACACTGTTAGCATAGGTCCCCAAAGAGACAGGCAGCAGCATCATGCATGCCAAAACAAAATAATACCACAGACACTAGTGGTGGCTGCAAAAATATGCAAGCAGCACTTCTTGCAGAATGGTGTAATGCCAAAGGTTGTTACTAGATGTCCCTGCGGAGCAAGCACAGAACTTCCAGATAGACTGCAATACCAAACGTTGTTCATAGAGGTCGTTGCAGAAATTGCCATTTACAATCTCTGTATACAGGTACAGTTCCACATTCTTCTACTAGATGCCCCTTGGAACCAGGACAAAAAATGAATCTGCAAACTTGGAAACCATTGACGGTTTTACTGGCCTTTTTATGTTTCAAAAGCAAGACACCAGAAAAAAGACCAAGTTTATTGGCATGGGAACTAAAACGGACATTGCAATTAAAACACTGCAGTGAGAGTGTTCTGGCATGCATATATGATGCACAACTAAAGACAATTGTTTTCCTTGCCTTTCAATGATGTAACTTGAGCGAGTGTAATTATAGCTTAATTCATGAAACACTTTAAATTCAGTTTAAATTGGAAACTTTGATCAGATATTTCAATAACTGTAGGTTTGAGACGGTTGTAAGGGGTGCAGTGTAGACCATAAAACAAGTTTAATTGGGAGGTATATCTGTTACAGTGGCATGCACTTTAATTAGGAAATCTTTCTTTGCAGAATATGGAAATGTTGGCTGAGTCTCTTTCAATGCAATCGTAGAAGTCTCAGAGAAATTCCATATGTGTTATTCCTCAAACGTAACTGTTACTATATTGCATCACTGACTTTATCGCCTCAGTCAGTATATAGCCTGTGAGGGTTTGTCCATCAGATATTCGTACTGAATTTTCCCAGAATCTCAGACGTAAAGCAGAGGCACGTCCGACTGCAATAGGATTTAAAAAGTAAACTTAATTTGAAGCAAATGACAGTACATTGTAAACAGTAACATGGAATGGCTTTTAAACCACGGGAATCTTTGTGGTGTAAGAGGAAATGCCACAAAATTACGCCATACCGGGTGCAATTCGTCAACAGCATAACAATACACATGGGTATCTAGTCTTTTTTACTTTATTATAGTAGTGTCACACACTGTTAGCATAGGTCCCCAAAGAACCAGGCAGCAGCATCATGCATGTCAGAAAAAAATAACACCACAGACACTAGTGGTGGCCGCAAAAATATGCAAACAGCACTTCTTGCAGACTGTTGTCATACCAAAGGTTGTTACTAGATGTCCATGCGGAGCAAGCACAGAACTTCCATATAGACTGCAATACCAAAAGTTGTTCATAGAGGACGTTGCAGAAATTGCCATTTGCAATCTCTGTATATAGGTACAGTTCCACATTATTCTACTAGATGCCCCTTGGAACCAGGACAAAAAATGAATCTGCAAACTTGGAAACCAATCACGGTTTTACAGGCCTTTGACAGTTGCAAAAGCAAGACACCAGAAAAAAGGCCAAGTTTATTGCATTGGGAAATAAAATGGACATTGCAATTAAAACACTGCATTGAGAGTGTTCGGGCATGCATATATTATGCACTACTAAAGACAATTGTTTTCCTTGCCTTTCTATGATGTAACTTGAGCGAGTGCAATTATAGTTTAATTCATGAAACACTTTTAATTCAGTTTAAATTGGAATCTTTGATCGGATATTTCAATAACTGTAGGTGTGAGATGGTTGTAAGGGGTGTAGTGGAGACCATAAAACAGATTTATTTGGGATGGATATCTGTTACAGTGGCATGCACTTTAATTAGGAAATCTTTCTTTGTGAATTTGGAAATATTGGCTGAGTCTCTTTCAATGCAATCATAGAAGTCTCAGAGAAATTCCATATGTGTTATTCCTCAAACGTAACTGTTACTATATTGCATCACTGACTTTATCGCCTCAGTCAGTATATAGTCTGTGAGGGTTTGTCCATCAGATATTCATACTGATTTTTCCCAGAATCTCAGACGTAAAGCAGAGGCACGTCCGACTGCAATAGGATTTAAAAAGTAAACTTAATTTGAAGCAAATGACAGTACATTGTAAACAGTAACATGGAATGGCTTTGAAACCGAGAGAATCTTTGTGGTGTAAGAGGAAATGCCACAAAATTACGGCATACCAGGTGCAATACGTCAAACAGCATAACAATACACATGGGGGGATGATTCATGGAATCTCTGCACCGAAAAAACGGGATTTGTACGCCATTCTGCCTGCAAATCCCCATTTGTTAAATTTGGATTTGTGGGCAGAATGGCGCACAAATTCCATGAATCAGTCCCATGGATATCTAGTATTTTACCTTTACTATAGTAGTGCCACACACTGTTAGCATAGGTGTTCATAGAGACAGGCAGCAGCATCATGCATGCCAAAATAAAATAATACCACATACACTAGTGGTGGCTGCAAAAATATGCAAGCAGCACTTCTTGCAGAATGGTGTAATACCAAAGGTTGTTACTAGATGTCCCTGCGGAGCAAGCACAGAACTTCCATATAGACTGCAATACCAAACGTTGTTCATAGAGGTCGTTGCAGAAATTACCATTTACAATCTCTGTATACAGGTACAGTTCCACATTCTTCTACTAGATGCCCCTTGAAACCAGGACAAAAAATGAATCTGCAAACTTGGAAACCATTCACGGTTTTACTGGCCTTTTTATGTTTCAAAAGCAAGACACCAGAAAAAAGACCAAGTTTATTGGCATGGGAACTAAAACGGACATTGCAATTAAAACACTGCAGTGAGAGTGTTCTGGCATGCATATATGATGCACAACTAAAGACAATTGTTTTCCTTGCCTTTCAATGATGTAACTTGAGCGAGTGTAATTATAGCTTAATTCATGAAACACTTTAAATTCAGTTTAAATTGGAAACTTTGATCAGATATTTCAATAACTGTAGGTTTGAGACGGTTGTAAGGGGTGCAGTGGAGACCATAAAACAAGTTTAATTGGGAGGTATATCTGTTACAGTGGCATGCACTTTAATTAGGAAATCTTTCTTTGCAGAATATGGAAATGTTTGCTGAGTCTCTTTCAATGCAATCATAGAAGTCTCAGAGAAATTCCATATGTGTTATTCCTCAAACGTAACTGTTACTATATTGCATCACTGACTTTATCGCCTCAGTCAGTATATAGTCTGTGAGGGTTTGTCCATCAGATATTCGTACTGATTTTTCCTAGAATCTCAGACGTAAAGCAGAGGCACGTCCGACTGCAATAGGATTTAAAAAGTAAACTTAATTTGAAGCAAATGACAGTACATTGTAAACAGTGACATGGAATGGCTTTTAAACCACGAGAATCCTTGTGGTGTAAGAGCAAATGCCACAAAATTACGGCATACCGGGTGCAATTCGTCAACAGCATAACAATACACATGGGTATCTAGTCTTTTTTACTTTATTATAGTAGTGTCACACACTGTTAGCATAGGTCCCCAAAGAGACAGGCAGCAGCATCATGCATGCCAGAAAAAAATAACACCACAGACACTAGTGGTGGCCGCAAAAATATGCAAGCAGCACTTCTTGCAGACTGTTGTAATACCAAAGGTTGTTACTAGATGTCCATGCGGAGCAAGCACAGAACTTCCATATAGACTGCAATACCAAACGTTGTTCATAGAGGACGTTGCAGAAATTGCCATTTACAATCTCTGTATATAGGTACAGTTCCACATTATTCTACTAGATGCCCCTTGGAACCAGGACAAAAAATGAATCTGCAAACTTGGAAACCATTCACGGTTTTACTGGCCTTTTTATGTTTCAAAAGCAAGACACCAGAAAATAACCAAGTTTATTGGCATGGGAACTACAACGGACATTGCAATTAAAACACTGCAGTGAGAGTGTTCTGGCATGCATATATGATGCACAACTAAAGACAATTGTTTTCCTTGCCTTTCAATGATGTAACTTGAGCGAGTGTAATTATAGCTTAATTCATGAAACACTTAAAATTCAGTTTAAATTGGAAACTTTGATCAGATATTTCAATAACTGTAGGTTTGAGATGGTTGTAAGGGGTGCAGTGGAGACCATAAAACAAGTTTAATTGGGAGGTATATCTGTTACAGTGGCATGCACTTTAATTAGAAAATCTTTCTTTGCAGAATATGGAAATGTTGGCTGAGTCTCTTTCAATGCAATCATAGAAGTCTCAGAGAAATTCCATATGTGTTATTCCTCAAACGTAACTGTTACTATATTGCATCACTGACTTTATTGCCTCAGTCAGTATATAGTCTGTGAGGGTTTGTCCATCAGATATTCGTACTGATTTTTCCCAGAATCTCAGACGTAAAGCAGAGGCACGTCTGACTGCAATAGGATTTAAAAAGTAAACTTAATTTGAAGCAAATGACAGTACATTGTAAAGAGTAACATGGAATGGCTTTTAAACCACGGGAATCTTTGTGGTGTAAGAGGAAATGCCACAAAATTACGGCATACCGGGTGCAATTCGTCAACAGCATAACAATACACATGGGTATCTAGTCTTTTTTACTTTATTATAGTAGTGTCACACACTGTTAGCATAGGTCCCCAAAGAGACAGGCAGCAGCATCATGCATGCCAAAACAAAATAATACCACAGACACTAGTGGTGGCTGCAAAAATATGCAAGCAGCACTTCTTGCAGAATGGTGTAATGCCAAAGGTTGTTACTAGATGTCCCTGCGGAGCAAGCACAGAACTTCCAGATAGACTGCAATACCAAACGTTGTTCATAGAGGTCGTTGCAGAAATTGCCATTTACAATCTCTGTATACAGGTACAGTTCCACATTCTTCTACTAGATGCCCCTTGGAACCAGGACAAAAAATGAATCTGCAAACTTGGAAACCATTGACGGTTTTACTGGCCTTTTTATGTTTCAAAAGCAAGACACCAGAAAAAAGACCAAGTTTATTGGCATGGGAACTAAAACGGACATTGCAATTAAAACACTGCAGTGAGAGTGTTCTGGCATGCATATATGATGCACAACTAAAGACAATTGTTTTCCTTGCCTTTCAATGATGTAACTTGAGCGAGTGTAATTATAGCTTAATTCATGAAACACTTTAAATTCAGTTTAAATTGGAAACTTTGATCAGATATTTCAATAACTGTAGGTTTGAGACGGTTGTAAGGGGTGCAGTGTAGACCATAAAACAAGTTTAATTGGGAGGTATATCTGTTACAGTGGCATGCACTTTAATTAGGAAATCTTTCTTTGCAGAATATGGAAATGTTGGCTGAGTCTCTTTCAATGCAATCGTAGAAGTCTCAGAGAAATTCCATATGTGTTATTCCTCAAACGTAACTGTTACTATATTGCATCACTGACTTTATCGCCTCAGTCAGTATATAGCCTGTGAGGGTTTGTCCATCAGATATTCGTACTGAATTTTCCCAGAATCTCAGACGTAAAGCAGAGGCACGTCCGACTGCAATAGGATTTAAAAAGTAAACTTAATTTGAAGCAAATGACAGTACATTGTAAACAGTAACATGGAATGGCTTTTAAACCACGGGAATCTTTGTGGTGTAAGAGGAAATGCCACAAAATTACGCCATACCGGGTGCAATTCGTCAACAGCATAACAATACACATGGGTATCTAGTCTTTTTTACTTTATTATAGTAGTGTCACACACTGTTAGCATAGGTCCCCAAAGAACCAGGCAGCAGCATCATGCATGTCAGAAAAAAATAACACCACAGACACTAGTGGTGGCTGCAAAAATATGCAAGCAGCACTTCTTGCAGACTGTTGTCATACCAAAGGTTGTTACTAGATGTCCATGCGGAGCAAGCACAGAACTTCCATATAGACTGCAATACCAAAAGTTGTTCATAGAGGACGTTGCAGAAATTGCCATTTGCAATCTCTGTATATAGGTACAGTTCCACATTATTCTACTAGATGCCCCTTGGAACCAGGACAAAAAATGAATCTGCAAACTTGGAAACCAATCACGGTTTTACAGGCCTTTGACAGTTGCAAAAGCAAGACACCAGAAAAAAGGCCAAGTTTATTGCATTGGGAAATAAAATGGACATTGCAATTAAAACACTGCATTGAGAGTGTTCGGGCATGCATATATTATGCACTACTAAAGACAATTGTTTTCCTTGCCTTTCTATGATGTAACTTGAGCGAGTGCAATTATAGTTTAATTCATGAAACACTTTTAATTCAGTTTAAATTGGAATCTTTGATCGGATATTTCAATAACTGTAGGTGTGAGATGGTTGTAAGGGGTGTAGTGGAGACCATAAAACAGATTTATTTGGGATGGATATCTGTTACAGTGGCATGCACTTTAATTAGGAAATCTTTCTTTGTGAATTTGGAAATATTGGCTGAGTCTCTTTCAATGCAATCATAGAAGTCTCAGAGAAATTCCATATGTGTTATTCCTCAAACGTAACTGTTACTATATTGCATCACTGACTTTATCGCCTCAGTCAGTATATAGTCTGTGAGGGTTTGTCCATCAGATATTCATACTGATTTTTCCCAGAATCTCAGACGTAAAGCAGAGGCACGTCCGACTGCAATAGGATTTAAAAAGTAAACTTAATTTGAAGCAAATGACAGTACATTGTAAACAGTAACATGGAATGGCTTTGAAACCGAGAGAATCTTTGTGGTGTAAGAGGAAATGCCACAAAATTACGGCATACCGGGTGCAATACGTCAAACAGCATAACAATACACATGGGGGGATGATTCATGGAATCTCTGCACCGAAAAAACGGGATTTGTACGCCATTCTGCCTGCAAATCCCCATTTGTTAAATTTGGATTTGTGGGCAGAATGGCGCACAAATTCCATGAATCAGTCCCATGGATATCTAGTATTTTACCTTTACTATAGTAGTGCCACACACTGTTAGCATAGGTGTTCATAGAGACAGGCAGCAGCATCATGCATGCCAAAATAAAATAATACCACATACACTAGTGGTGGCTGCAAAAATATGCAAGCAGCACTTCTTGCAGAATGGTGTAATACCAAAGGTTGTTACTAGATGTCCCTGCGGAGCAAGCACAGAACTTCCATATAGACTGCAATACCAAACGTTGTTCATAGAGGTCGTTGCAGAAATTACCATTTACAATCTCTGTATACAGGTACAGTTCCACATTCTTCTACTAGATGCCCCTTGAAACCAGGACAAAAAATGAATCTGCAAACTTGGAAACCATTCACGGTTTTACTGGCCTTTTTATGTTTCAAAAGCAAGACACCAGAAAAAAGACCAAGTTTATTGGCATGGGAACTAAAACGGACATTGCAATTAAAACACTGCAGTGAGAGTGTTCTGGCATGCATATATGATGCACAACTAAAGACAATTGTTTTCCTTGCCTTTCAATGATGTAACTTGAGCGAGTGTAATTATAGCTTAATTCATGAAACACTTTAAATTCAGTTTAAATTGGAAACTTTGATCAGATATTTCAATAACTGTAGGTTTGAGACGGTTGTAAGGGGTGCAGTGGAGACCATAAAACAAGTTTAATTGGGAGGTATATCTGTTACAGTGGCATGCACTTTAATTAGGAAATCTTTCTTTGCAGAATATGGAAATGTTTGCTGAGTCTCTTTCAATGCAATCATAGAAGTCTCAGAGAAATTCCATATGTGTTATTCCTCAAACGTAACTGTTACTATATTGCATCACTGACTTTATCGCCTCAGTCAGTATATAGTCTGTGAGGGTTTGTCCATCAGATATTCGTACTGATTTTTCCTAGAATCTCAGACGTAAAGCAGAGGCACGTCCGACTGCAATAGGATTTAAAAAGTAAACTTAATTTGAAGCAAATGACAGTACATTGTAAACAGTGACATGGAATGGCTTTTAAACCACGAGAATCCTTGTGGTGTAAGAGCAAATGCCACAAAATTACGGCATACCGGGTGCAATTCGTCAACAGCATAACAATACACATGGGTATCTAGTCTTTTTTACTTTATTATAGTAGTGTCACACACTGTTAGCATAGGTCCCCAAAGAGACAGGCAGCAGCATCATGCATGCCAGAAAAAAATAACACCACAGACACTAGTGGTGGCCGCAAAAATATGCAAGCAGCACTTCTTGCAGACTGTTGTAATACCAAAGGTTGTTACTAGATGTCCATGCGGAGCAAGCACAGAACTTCCATATAGACTGCAATACCAAACGTTGTTCATAGAGGACGTTGCAGAAATTGCCATTTACAATCTCTGTATATAGGTACAGTTCCACATTATTCTACTAGATGCCCCTTGGAACCAGGACAAAAAATGAATCTGCAAACTTGGAAACCATTCACGGTTTTACTGGCCTTTTTATGTTTCAAAAGCAAGACACCAGAAAATAACCAAGTTTATTGGCATGGGAACTACAACGGACATTGCAATTAAAACACTGCAGTGAGAGTGTTCTGGCATGCATATATGATGCACAACTAAAGACAATTGTTTTCCTTGCCTTTCAATGATGTAACTTGAGCGAGTGTAATTATAGCTTAATTCATGAAACACTTAAAATTCAGTTTAAATTGGAAACTTTGATCAGATATTTCAATAACTGTAGGTTTGAGATGGTTGTAAGGGGTGCAGTGGAGACCATAAAACAAGTTTAATTGGGAGGTATATCTGTTACAGTGGCATGCACTTTAATTAGAAAATCTTTCTTTGCAGAATATGGAAATGTTGGCTGAGTCTCTTTCAATGCAATCATAGAAGTCTCAGAGAAATTCCATATGTGTTATTCCTCAAACGTAACTGTTACTATATTGCATCACTGACTTTATTGCCTCAGTCAGTATATAGTCTGTGAGGGTTTGTCCATCAGATATTCGTACTGATTTTTCCCAGAATCTCAGACGTAAAGCAGAGGCACGTCTGACTGCAATAGGATTTAAAAAGTAAACTTAATTTGAAGCAAATGACAGTACATTGTAAACAGTAACATGGAATGGCTTTTAAACCACGGGAATCTTTGTGGTGTAAGAGGAAATGCCACAAAATTACGGCATACCGGGTGCAATTCGTCAACAGCATAACAATACACATGGGTATCTAGTCTTTTTTACTTTATTATAGTAGTGTCACACACTGTTAGCATAGGTCCCCAAAGAGACAGGCAGCAGCATCATGCATGCCAAAACAAAATAATACCACAGAAACTAGTGGTGGCTGCAAAAATATGCAAGCAGCACTTCTTGCAGAATGGTGTAATGCCAAAGGTTGTTACTAGATGTCCCTGCGGAGCAAGCACAGAACTTCCAGATAGACTGCAATACCAAACGTTGTTCATAGAGGTCGTTGCAGAAATTGCCATTTACAATCTCTGTATACAGGTACAGTTCCACATTCTTCTACTAGATGCCCCTTGGAACCAGGACAAAAAATGAATCTGCAAACTTGGAAACCATTGACGGTTTTACTGGCCTTTTTATGTTTCAAAAGCAAGACACCAGAAAAAAGACCAAGTTTATTGGCATGGGAACTAAAACGGACATTGCAATTAAAACACTGCAGTGAGAGTGTTCTGGCATGCATATATGATGCACAACTAAAGACAATTGTTTTCCTTGCCTTTCAATGATGTAACTTGAGCGAGTGTAATTATAGCTTAATTCATGAAACACTTTAAATTCAGTTTAAATTGGAAACTTTGATCAGATATTTCAATAACTGTAGGTTTGAGACGGTTGTAAGGGGTGCAGTGTAGACCATAAAACAAGTTTAATTGGGAGGTATATCTGTTACAGTGGCATGCACTTTAATTAGGAAATCTTTCTTTGCAGAATATGGAAATGTTGGCTGAGTCTCTTTCAATGCAATCGTAGAAGTCTCAGAGAAATTCCATATGTGTTATTCCTCAAACGTAACTGTTACTATATTGCATCACTGACTTTATCGCCTCAGTCAGTATATAGCCTGTGAGGGTTTGTCCATCAGATATTCGTACTGAATTTTCCCAGAATCTCAGACGTAAAGCAGAGGCACGTCCGACTGCAATAGGATTTAAAAAGTAAACTTAATTTGAAGCAAATGACAGTACATTGTAAACAGTAACATGGAATGGCTTTTAAACCACGGGAATCTTTGTGGTGTAAGAGGAAATGCCACAAAATTACGCCATACCGGGTGCAATTCGTCAACAGCATAACAATACACATGGGTATCTAGTCTTTTTTACTTTATTATAGTAGTGTCACACACTGTTAGCATAGGTCCCCAAAGAGACAGGCAGCAGCATCATGCATGCCAGAAAAAAATAACACCACAGACACTAGTGGTGGCCGCAAAAATATGCAAGCAGCACTCCTTGCAGACTGTTGTAATACCAAAGGTTGTTACTAGATGTCCCTGCGGAGCAAGCACAGAACTTCCATATAGACTGCAATACCAAACGTTGTTCATAGAGGACGTTGCAGAAATTGCCATTTACAATATCTGTATATAGGTACAGTTCCACATTATTCTACTAGATGCCCCTTGGAACCAGGACAAAAAATGAATCTGCAAACTTGGAAACCATTCACGGTTTTACAGGCCTTTGACAGTTGCAAAAGCGAGACACCAGAAAAAAGGCCAAGTTTATTGCATTGGGAAATAAAATGGACATTGCAATTAAAACACTGCATTGAGAGTGTTCGGGCATGCATATATTATGCACCACTAAAGACAATTGTTTTCCTTGCCTTTCTATGATGTAACTTGAGCGAGTGCAATTATAGTTTAATTCATGAAACACTTTTAATTCAGTTTAAATTGGAATCTTTGATCGGATATTTCAATAACTGTAGGTGTGAGACGGTTGTAAGGGGTGTAGTGGAGACCATAAAACAGATTTATTTGGGATGGATATCTGTTACAGTGGCATGCACTTTAATTAGGAAATCTTTCTTTGCAGAATTTGGAAATGTTGGCTGAGTCTCTTTCAATGCAATCATAGAAGTCTCAGAGAAATTCCATATGTGTTATTCCTCAAACGTAACTGTTACTATATTGCATCACTGACTTTATCGCCTCAGTCAGTATATAGTCTGTGAGGGTTTGTCCATCAGATATTAATACTGATTTTTCCCAGAATCTCAGACGTAAAGCAGAGGCACGTCCGACTGCAATAGGATTTAAAAAGTAAACTTAATTTGAAGCAAATGACAGTACATTGTAAACAGTAACATGGAATGGCTTTTAAACCGAGAGAATCTTTTTGGTGTAAGAGGAAATGCCACAAAATTACGGCATACCGGGTGCAATACGTCAAACAGCATAACAATACACATGGGGGGATGATTCATGGAATCTGTGCACCGAAAAAACGGGATTTGTACGCCATTCTGCCTGCAAATCCCCATTTGTTAAATTTGGATTTGTGGGCAGAATGGCGCACAAATTCCATGAATCAGCCCCATGGATATCTAGTATTTTACCTTTACTATAGTAGTGCCACACACTGTTAGCATAGGTGTCCATAGAGACAGGCAGCAGCATCATGCATGCCAAAACAAAATAATACCACAGACACTAGTGGTGGCTGCAAAAATATGCAAGCAGCACTTCTTGCAGAATGGTGTAATACCAAAAGTTGTTACTAGAAGTCCCTGCGTAGCAAGCACAGATCTTCCATATAGACTGCAATACCAAACGTTGTTCATAGAGGTCGTTGCAGAAATTGCCATTTACAATCTCTGTATACAGGTACAGTTCCACATTCTTCTACTAGATGCCCCTTGGAACCAGGACAAAAAATGAATCTGCAAACTTGGAAACCATTGACGGTTTTACTGGCCTTTTTATGTTTCAAAAGCAAGACACCAGAAAATAACCAAGTTTATTGGCATGGGAACTAAAATGGACATTGCAATTAAAACACTGCAGTGAGAGTGTTCTGGCATGCATATATGATGCACAACTAAAGACAATTGTTTTCCTTGCCTTTCAATGATGTAACTTGAGCGAGTGTAATTATAGCTTAATTCATGAAACACTTTAAATTCAGTTTAAATTGGAAACTTTGATCAGATATTTCAATAACTGTAGGTTTGAGACAGTTGTAAGGGGTGCAGTGGAGACCATAAAACAAGTTTAATTGGGAGGTATATCTGTTACAGTGGCATGCACTTTAATTAGGAAATCTTTCTTTGCAGAATTTGGAAATGTTGGCTGAGTCTCTTTCAATGCAATCATAGAAGTCTCAGAGAAATTCCATATGTGTTATTCCTCAAACATAACTGTTACTATATTGCATCACTGACAATATTGCCTCAGTCAGTATATAGTCTGTGAGGGTTTGTCCATCAGATATTCGTACTGATTTTTCCCAGAATCTCAGACGTAAAGCAGAGGCACGTCCGACTGCAATAGGATTTAAAAAGTAAACTTAATTTGAAGCAAATGACAGTACATTGTAAACAGTAACATGGAATGGCTTTTAAACCACGGGAATCTTTGTGGTGTAAGAGGAAATGCCACAAAATTACGGCATACCGGGTGCAATTCGTCAACAGCATAACAATACACATGGGTATCTAGTCTTTTTTACTTTATTATAGTAGTGTCACACACTGTTAGCATAGGTCCCCAAAGAGACAGGCAGCAGCATCATGCATGCCAAAACAAAATAATACCACAGACACTAGTGGTGGCTGCAAAAATATGCAAGCAGCACTTCTTGCAGAATGGTGTAATGCCAAAGGTTGTTACTAGATGTCCCTGCGGAGCAAGCACAGAACTTCCAGATAGACTGCAATAACAAACGTTGTTCATAGAGGTCGTTGCAGAAATTGCCATTTACAATCTCTGTATACAGGTACAGTTCCACATTCTTCTACTAGATGCCCCTTGGAACCAGGACAAAAAATGAATCTGCAAACTTGGAAACCATTGACGGTTTTACTGGCCTTTTTATGTTTCAAAAGCAAGACACCAGAAAAAAGACCAAGTTTATTGGCATGGGAACTAAAACGGACATTGCAATTAAAACACTGCAGTGAGAGTGTTCTGGCATGCATATATGATGCACAACTAAAGACAATTGTTTTCCTTGCCTTTCAATGATGTAACTTGAGCGAGTGTAATTATAGCTTAATTCATGAAACACGTTAAATTCAGTTTACATTGGAAACTTTGATCAGATATTTCAATAACTGTAGGTTTGAGACGGTTGTAAGGGGTGCAGTGTAGACCATAAAACAAGTTTAATTGGGAGGTATATCTGTTACAGTGGCATGCACTTTAATTAGGAAATCTTTCTTTGCCGAATATGGAAATGTTGGCTGAGTCTCTTTCAATGCAATCATAGAAGTCTCAGAGAAATTCCACATGTGTTATTCCTCAAACGTAACTGTTACTATATTGCATCACTGACTTTATCGCCTCAGTCAGTATATAGTCTGTGAGGGTTTGTCCATCAGATATTCGTACTGATTTTTCCTAGAATCTCAGACGTAAAGCAGAGGCACGTCCGACTGCAATAGGATTTAAAAAGTAAACAATTTGAAGCAAATGACAGTACATTGTAAACAGTAACATGGAATGGCTTTTAAACCACGAGAATCCTTGTGGTGTAAGAGCAAATGCCACAAAATTACGGCATACCAGGTGCAATTCGTGAACAGCATAACAATACACATGGGTATCTAGTCTTTTTTATTTTATTATAGTAGTGTCACACACTGTTAGCATAGGTCCCCAAAGAGACAGGCAGCAGCATCATGCATGCCAGAAAAAAATAACACCACAGACACTAGTGGTGGCCGCAAAAATATGTAAGCAGCACTTCTTGCAGACTGTTGTAATACCAAAGGTTGTTACTAGATGTCCATGCGGAGCAAGCACAGAACTTCCATATAGACTGCAATACCAAACGTTGTTCATAGAGGACGTTGCAGAAATTGCCATTTACAATCTCTGTATATAGGTACAGTTCCACATTATTCTACTAGATGCCCCTTTGAACCAGGACAAAAAATGAATCTGCAAACTTGGAAACCATTCACGGTTTTACAGGCCTTTGACAGTTGCAAAAGCAAGACACCAGCAAAAAGGCCAAGTTTATTGGCATGGGAAATAAAATGGACATTGCAATTAAAACACTGCATTGAGAGTGTTCGGGCATGCATATATTATCCACCACTATATACAATTGTTTTCCTTGCCTTTCTATGATGTAACTTGAGCGAGTGCAATTATAGTTTAATTCATGAAACACTTTTAATTCAGTTTAAATTGGAATCTTTGATCGGATATTTCAATAACTGTAGGTGTGAGACGGTTGTAAGGGGTGTAGTGGAGACCATAAAACAGATTTATTTGGGATGGATATCTGTTACAGTGGAATGCACTTTAATTAGGAAATCTTTCTTTGCAGAATTTGGAAATGTTGGCTGAGTCTCTTTCAATGAAATCATAGAATCTCAGAGAAATTCCATATATGTTATTCCTCAAACGTAACTGTTACTATATTGCATCACTGACTTTATCGCCTTAGTCAGTATATAGTCTGTGAGGGTTTGTCCATCAGATATTCGTACTGATTTTTCCCAGAATCTCAGACGTAAAGCACAGGCACGTCCGACTGCAATAGGATTTAAAAAGTAAACTTAATTTGAAGCAAATGACAGTACATTGTAAACAGTAACATGGAATGGCTTTTAAACCACGGGAATCTTTGTGGTGTAAGAGGAAATGCCACAAAATTACGCCATACCGGGTGTAATTCGTCAACAGCATAACAATACACATGGGTATCTAGTCTTTTTTACTTTATTATAGTAGTGTCACACACTGTTAGCATAGGTCCCCAAAGAACCAGGCAGCAGCATCATGCATGTCAGAAAAAAATAACACCACAGACACTAGTGGTGGCCGCAAAAATATGCAAACAGCACTTCTTGCAGACTGTTGTCATACCAAAGGTTGTTACTAGATGTCCATGCGGAGCAAGCACAGAACTTCCATATAGACTGCAATACCAAAAGTTGTTCATAGAGGACGTTGCAGAAATTGCCATTTGCAATCTCTGTATATAGGTACAGTTCCACATTATTCTACTAGATGCCCCTTGGAACCAGGACAAAAAATGAATCTGCAAACTTGGAAACCAATCACGGTTTTACAGGCCTTTGACAGTTGCAAAAGCAAGACACCAGAAAAAAGGCCAAGTTTATTGCATTGGGAAATAAAATGGACATTGCAATTAAAACACTGCATTGAGAGTGTTCGGGCATGCATATATTATGCACTACTAAAGACAATTGTTTTCCTTGCCTTTCTATGATGTAACTTGAGCGAGTGCAATTATAGTTTAATTCATGAAACACTTTTAATTCAGTTTAAATTGGAATCTTTGATCGGATATTTCAATAACTGTAGGTGTGAGATGGTTGTAAGGGGTGTAGTGGAGACCATAAAACAGATTTATTTGGGATGGATATCTGTTACAGTGGCATGCACTTTAATTAGGAAATCTTTCTTTGTGAATTTGGAAATATTGGCTGAGTCTCTTTCAATGCAATCATAGAAGTCTCAGAGAAATTCCATATGTGTTATTCCTCAAACGTAACTGTTACTATATTGCATCACTGACTTTATCGCCTCAGTCAGTATATAGTCTGTGAGGGTTTGTCCATCAGATATTCATACTGATTTTTCCCAGAATCTCAGACGTAAAGCAGAGGCACGTCCGACTGCAATAGGATTTAAAAAGTAAACTTAATTTGAAGCAAATGACAGTACATTGTAAACAGTAACATGGAATGGCTTTGAAACCGAGAGAATCTTTGTGGTGTAAGAGGAAATGCCACAAAATTACGGCATACCAGGTGCAATACGTCAAACAGCATAACAATACACATGGGGGGATGATTCATGGAATCTCTGCACCGAAAAAACGGGATTTGTACGCCATTCTGCCTGCAAATCCCCATTTGTTAAATTTGGATTTGTGGGCAGAATGGCGCACAAATTCCATGAATCAGTCCCATGGATATCTAGTATTTTACCTTTACTATAGTAGTGCCACACACTGTTAGCATAGGTGTTCATAGAGACAGGCAGCAGCATCATGCATGCCAAAATAAAATAATACCACATACACTAGTGGTGGCTGCAAAAATATGCAAGCAGCACTTCTTGCAGAATGGTGTAATACCAAAGGTTGTTACTAGATGTCCCTGCGGAGCAAGCACAGAACTTCCATATAGACTGCAATACCAAACGTTGTTCATAGAGGTCGTTGCAGAAATTACCATTTACAATCTCTGTATACAGGTACAGTTCCACATTCTTCTACTAGATGCCCCTTGAAACCAGGACAAAAAATGAATCTGCAAACTTGGAAACCATTCACGGTTTTACTGGCCTTTTTATGTTTCAAAAGCAAGACACCAGAAAAAAGACCAAGTTTATTGGCATGGGAACTAAAACGGACATTGCAATTAAAACACTGCAGTGAGAGTGTTCTGGCATGCATATATGATGCACAACTAAAGACAATTGTTTTCCTTGCCTTTCAATGATGTAACTTGAGCGAGTGTAATTATAGCTTAATTCATGAAACACTTTAAATTCAGTTTAAATTGGAAACTTTGATCAGATATTTCAATAACTGTAGGTTTGAGACGGTTGTAAGGGGTGCAGTGGAGACCATAAAACAAGTTTAATTGGGAGGTATATCTGTTACAGTGGCATGCACTTTAATTAGGAAATCTTTCTTTGCAGAATATGGAAATGTTTGCTGAGTCTCTTTCAATGCAATCATAGAAGTCTCAGAGAAATTCCATATGTGTTATTCCTCAAACGTAACTGTTACTATATTGCATCACTGACTTTATCGCCTCAGTCAGTATATAGTCTGTGAGGGTTTGTCCATCAGATATTCGTACTGATTTTTCCTAGAATCTCAGACGTAAAGCAGAGGCACGTCCGACTGCAATAGGATTTAAAAAGTAAACTTAATTTGAAGCAAATGACAGTACATTGTAAACAGTGACATGGAATGGCTTTTAAACCACGAGAATCCTTGTGGTGTAAGAGCAAATGCCACAAAATTACGGCATACCGGGTGCAATTCGTCAACAGCATAACAATACACATGGGTATCTAGTCTTTTTTACTTTATTATAGTAGTGTCACACACTGTTAGCATAGGTCCCCAAAGAGACAGGCAGCAGCATCATGCATGCCAGAAAAAAATAACACCACAGACACTAGTGGTGGCCGCAAAAATATGCAAGCAGCACTTCTTGCAGACTGTTGTAATACCAAAGGTTGTTACTAGATGTCCATGCGGAGCAAGCACAGAACTTCCATATAGACTGCAATACCAAACGTTGTTCATAGAGGACGTTGCAGAAATTGCCATTTACAATCTCTGTATATAGGTACAGTTCCACATTATTCTACTAGATGCCCCTTGGAACCAGGACAAAAAATGAATCTGCAAACTTGGAAACCATTCACGGTTTTACTGGCCTTTTTATGTTTCAAAAGCAAGACACCAGAAAATAACCAAGTTTATTGGCATGGGAACTACAACGGACATTGCAATTAAAACACTGCAGTGAGAGTGTTCTGGCATGCATATATGATGCACAACTAAAGACAATTGTTTTCCTTGCCTTTCAATGATGTAACTTGAGCGAGTGTAATTATAGCTTAATTCATGAAACACTTAAAATTCAGTTTAAATTGGAAACTTTGATCAGATATTTCAATAACTGTAGGTTTGAGATGGTTGTAAGGGGTGCAGTGGAGACCATAAAACAAGTTTAATTGGGAGGTATATCTGTTACAGTGGCATGCACTTTAATTAGAAAATCTTTCTTTGCAGAATATGGAAATGTTGGCTGAGTCTCTTTCAATGCAATCATAGAAGTCTCAGAGAAATTCCATATGTGTTATTCCTCAAACGTAACTGTTACTATATTGCATCACTGACTTTATTGCCTCAGTCAGTATATAGTCTGTGAGGGTTTGTCCATCAGATATTCGTACTGATTTTTCCCAGAATCTCAGACGTAAAGCAGAGGCACGTCTGACTGCAATAGGATTTAAAAAGTAAACTTAATTTGAAGCAAATGACAGTACATTGTAAAGAGTAACATGGAATGGCTTTTAAACCACGGGAATCTTTGTGGTGTAAGAGGAAATGCCACAAAATTACGGCATACCGGGTGCAATTCGTCAACAGCATAACAATACACATGGGTATCTAGTCTTTTTTACTTTATTATAGTAGTGTCACACACTGTTAGCATAGGTCCCCAAAGAGACAGGCAGCAGCATCATGCATGCCAAAACAAAATAATACCACAGACACTAGTGGTGGCTGCAAAAATATGCAAGCAGCACTTCTTGCAGAATGGTGTAATGCCAAAGGTTGTTACTAGATGTCCCTGCGGAGCAAGCACAGAACTTCCAGATAGACTGCAATACCAAACGTTGTTCATAGAGGTCGTTGCAGAAATTGCCATTTACAATCTCTGTATACAGGTACAGTTCCACATTCTTCTACTAGATGCCCCTTGGAACCAGGACAAAAAATGAATCTGCAAACTTGGAAACCATTGACGGTTTTACTGGCCTTTTTATGTTTCAAAAGCAAGACACCAGAAAAAAGACCAAGTTTATTGGCATGGGAACTAAAACGGACATTGCAATTAAAACACTGCAGTGAGAGTGTTCTGGCATGCATATATGATGCACAACTAAAGACAATTGTTTTCCTTGCCTTTCAATGATGTAACTTGAGCGAGTGTAATTATAGCTTAATTCATGAAACACTTTAAATTCAGTTTAAATTGGAAACTTTGATCAGATATTTCAATAACTGTAGGTTTGAGACGGCTGTAAGGGGTGCAGTGTAGACCATAAAACAAGTTTAATTGGGAGGTATATCTGTTACAGTGGCATGCACTTTAATTAGGAAATCTTTCTTTGCAGAATATGGAAATGTTGGCTGAGTCTCTTTCAATGCAATCGTAGAAGTCTCAGAGAAATTCCATATGTGTTATTCCTCAAACGTAACTGTTACTATATTGCATCACTGACTTTATCGCCTCAGTCAGTATATAGCCTGTGAGGGTTTGTCCATCAGATATTCGTACTGAATTTTCCCAGAATCTCAGACGTAAAGCAGAGGCACGTCCGACTGCAATAGGATTTAAAAAGTAAACTTAATTTGAAGCAAATGACAGTACATTGTAAACAGTAACATGGAATGGCTTTTAAACCACGGGAATCTTTGTGGTGTAAGAGGAAATGCCACAAAATTACGCCATACCGGGTGCAATTCGTCAACAGCATAACAATACACATGGGTATCTAGTCTTTTTTACTTTATTATAGTAGTGTCACACACTGTTAGCATAGGTCCCCAAAGAACCAGGCAGCAGCATCATGCATGTCAGAAAAAAATAACACCACAGACACTAGTGGTGGCTGCAAAAATATGCAAGCAGCACTTCTTGCAGACTGTTGTCATACCAAAGGTTGTTACTAGATGTCCATGCGGAGCAAGCACAGAACTTCCATATAGACTGCAATACCAAAAGTTGTTCATAGAGGACGTTGCAGAAATTGCCATTTGCAATCTCTGTATATAGGTACAGTTCCACATTATTCTACTAGATGCCCCTTGGAACCAGGACAAAAAATGAATCTGCAAACTTGGAAACCAATCACGGTTTTACAGGCCTTTGACAGTTGCAAAAGCAAGACACCAGAAAAAAGGCCAAGTTTATTGCATTGGGAAATAAAATGGACATTGCAATTAAAACACTGCATTGAGAGTGTTCGGGCATGCATATATTATGCACTACTAAAGACAATTGTTTTCCTTGCCTTTCTATGATGTAACTTGAGCGAGTGCAATTATAGTTTAATTCATGAAACACTTTTAATTCAGTTTAAATTGGAATCTTTGATCGGATATTTCAATAACTGTAGGTGTGAGATGGTTGTAAGGGGTGTAGTGGAGACCATAAAACAGATTTATTTGGGATGGATATCTGTTACAGTGGCATGCACTTTAATTAGGAAATCTTTCTTTGTGAATTTGGAAATATTGGCTGAGTCTCTTTCAATGCAATCATAGAAGTCTCAGAGAAATTCCATATGTGTTATTCCTCAAACGTAACTGTTACTATATTGCATCACTGACTTTATCGCCTCAGTCAGTATATAGTCTGTGAGGGTTTGTCCATCAGATATTCATACTGATTTTTCCCAGAATCTCAGACGTAAAGCAGAGGCACGTCCGACTGCAATAGGATTTAAAAAGTAAACTTAATTTGAAGCAAATGACAGTACATTGTAAACAGTAACATGGAATGGCTTTGAAACCGAGAGAATCTTTGTGGTGTAAGAGGAAATGCCACAAAATTACGGCATACCGGGTGCAATACGTCAAACAGCATAACAATACACATGGGGGGATGATTCATGGAATCTCTGCACCGAAAAAACGGGATTTGTACGCCATTCTGCCTGCAAATCCCCATTTGTTAAATTTGGATTTGTGGGCAGAATGGCGCACAAATTCCATGAATCAGTCCCATGGATATCTAGTATTTTACCTTTACTATAGTAGTGCCACACACTGTTAGCATAGGTGTTCATAGAGACAGGCAGCAGCATCATGCATGCCAAAATAAAATAATACCACATACACTAGTGGTGGCTGCAAAAATATGCAAGCAGCACTTCTTGCAGAATGGTGTAATACCAAAGGTTGTTACTAGATGTCCCTGCGGAGCAAGCACAGAACTTCCATATAGACTGCAATACCAAACGTTGTTCATAGAGGTCGTTGCAGAAATTACCATTTACAATCTCTGTATACAGGTACAGTTCCACATTCTTCTACTAGATGCCCCTTGAAACCAGGACAAAAAATGAATCTGCAAACTTGGAAACCATTCACGGTTTTACTGGCCTTTTTATGTTTCAAAAGCAAGACACCAGAAAAAAGACCAAGTTTATTGGCATGGGAACTAAAACGGACATTGCAATTAAAACACTGCAGTGAGAGTGTTCTGGCATGCATATATGATGCACAACTAAAGACAATTGTTTTCCTTGCCTTTCAATGATGTAACTTGAGCGAGTGTAATTATAGCTTAATTCATGAAACACTTTAAATTCAGTTTAAATTGGAAACTTTGATCAGATATTTCAATAACTGTAGGTTTGAGACGGTTGTAAGGGGTGCAGTGGAGACCATAAAACAAGTTTAATTGGGAGGTATATCTGTTACAGTGGCATGCACTTTAATTAGGAAATCTTTCTTTGCAGAATATGGAAATGTTTGCTGAGTCTCTTTCAATGCAATCATAGAAGTCTCAGAGAAATTCCATATGTGTTATTCCTCAAACGTAACTGTTACTATATTGCATCACTGACTTTATCGCCTCAGTCAGTATATAGTCTGTGAGGGTTTGTCCATCAGATATTCGTACTGATTTTTCCTAGAATCTCAGACGTAAAGCAGAGGCACGTCCGACTGCAATAGGATTTAAAAAGTAAACTTAATTTGAAGCAAATGACAGTACATTGTAAACAGTGACATGGAATGGCTTTTAAACCACGAGAATCCTTGTGGTGTAAGAGCAAATGCCACAAAATTACGGCATACCGGGTGCAATTCGTCAACAGCATAACAATACACATGGGTATCTAGTCTTTTTTACTTTATTATAGTAGTGTCACACACTGTTAGCATAGGTCCCCAAAGAGACAGGCAGCAGCATCATGCATGCCAGAAAAAAATAACACCACAGACACTAGTGGTGGCCGCAAAAATATGCAAGCAGCACTTCTTGCAGACTGTTGTAATACCAAAGGTTGTTACTAGATGTCCATGCGGAGCAAGCACAGAACTTCCATATAGACTGCAATACCAAACGTTGTTCATAGAGGACGTTGCAGAAATTGCCATTTACAATCTCTGTATATAGGTACAGTTCCACATTATTCTACTAGATGCCCCTTGGAACCAGGACAAAAAATGAATCTGCAAACTTGGAAACCATTCACGGTTTTACTGGCCTTTTTATGTTTCAAAAGCAAGACACCAGAAAATAACCAAGTTTATTGGCATGGGAACTACAACGGACATTGCAATTAAAACACTGCAGTGAGAGTGTTCTGGCATGCATATATGATGCACAACTAAAGACAATTGTTTTCCTTGCCTTTCAATGATGTAACTTGAGCGAGTGTAATTATAGCTTAATTCATGAAACACTTAAAATTCAGTTTAAATTGGAAACTTTGATCAGATATTTCAATAACTGTAGGTTTGAGATGGTTGTAAGGGGTGCAGTGGAGACCATAAAACAAGTTTAATTGGGAGGTATATCTGTTACAGTGGCATGCACTTTAATTAGAAAATCTTTCTTTGCAGAATATGGAAATGTTGGCTGAGTCTCTTTCAATGCAATCATAGAAGTCTCAGAGAAATTCCATATGTGTTATTCCTCAAACGTAACTGTTACTATATTGCATCACTGACTTTATTGCCTCAGTCAGTATATAGTCTGTGAGGGTTTGTCCATCAGATATTCGTACTGATTTTTCCCAGAATCTCAGACGTAAAGCAGAGGCACGTCTGACTGCAATAGGATTTAAAAAGTAAACTTAATTTGAAGCAAATGACAGTACATTGTAAACAGTAACATGGAATGGCTTTTAAACCACGGGAATCTTTGTGGTGTAAGAGGAAATGCCACAAAATTACGGCATACCGGGTGCAATTCGTCAACAGCATAACAATACACATGGGTATCTAGTCTTTTTTACTTTATTATAGTAGTGTCACACACTGTTAGCATAGGTCCCCAAAGAGACAGGCAGCAGCATCATGCATGCCAAAATAAAATAATACCACAGAAACTAGTGGTGGCTGCAAAAATATGCAAGCAGCACTTCTTGCAGAATGGTGTAATGCCAAAGGTTGTTACTAGATGTCCCTGCGGAGCAAGCACAGAACTTCCAGATAGACTGCAATACCAAACGTTGTTCATAGAGGTCGTTGCAGAAATTGCCATTTACAATCTCTGTATACAGGTACAGTTCCACATTCTTCTACTAGATGCCCCTTGGAACCAGGACAAAAAATGAATCTGCAAACTTGGAAACCATTGACGGTTTTACTGGCCTTTTTATGTTTCAAAAGCAAGACACCAGAAAAAAGACCAAGTTTATTGGCATGGGAACTAAAACGGACATTGCAATTAAAACACTGCAGTGAGAGTGTTCTGGCATGCATATATGATGCACAACTAAAGACAATTGTTTTCCTTGCCTTTCAATGATGTAACTTGAGCGAGTGTAATTATAGCTTAATTCATGAAACACTTTAAATTCAGTTTAAATTGGAAACTTTGATCAGATATTTCAATAACTGTAGGTTTGAGACGGTTGTAAGGGGTGCAGTGTAGACCATAAAACAAGTTTAATTGGGAGGTATATCTGTTACAGTGGCATGCACTTTAATTAGGAAATCTTTCTTTGCAGAATATGGAAATGTTGGCTGAGTCTCTTTCAATGCAATCGTAGAAGTCTCAGAGAAATTCCATATGTGTTATTCCTCAAACGTAACTGTTACTATATTGCATCACTGACTTTATCGCCTCAGTCAGTATATAGCCTGTGAGGGTTTGTCCATCAGATATTCGTACTGAATTTTCCCAGAATCTCAGACGTAAAGCAGAGGCACGTCCGACTGCAATAGGATTTAAAAAGTAAACTTAATTTGAAGCAAATGACAGTACATTGTAAACAGTAACATGGAATGGCTTTTAAACCACGGGAATCTTTGTGGTGTAAGAGGAAATGCCACAAAATTACGCCATACCGGGTGCAATTCGTCAACAGCATAACAATACACATGGGTATCTAGTCTTTTTTACTTTATTATAGTAGTGTCACACACTGTTAGCATAGGTCCCCAAAGAGACAGGCAGCAGCATCATGCATGCCAGAAAAAAATAACACCACAGACACTAGTGGTGGCCGCAAAAATATGCAAGCAGCACTCCTTGCAGACTGTTGTAATACCAAAGGTTGTTACTAGATGTCCCTGCGGAGCAAGCACAGAACTTCCATATAGACTGCAATACCAAACGTTGTTCATAGAGGACGTTGCAGAAATTGCCATTTACAATATCTGTATATAGGTACAGTTCCACATTATTCTACTAGATGCCCCTTGGAACCAGGACAAAAAATGAATCTGCAAACTTGGAAACCATTCACGGTTTTACAGGCCTTTGACAGTTGCAAAAGCGAGACACCAGAAAAAAGGCCAAGTTTATTGCATTGGGAAATAAAATGGACATTGCAATTAAAACACTGCATTGAGAGTGTTCGGGCATGCATATATTATGCACCACTAAAGACAATTGTTTTCCTTGCCTTTCTATGATGTAACTTGAGCGAGTGCAATTATAGTTTAATTCATGAAACACTTTTAATTCAGTTTAAATTGGAATCTTTGATCGGATATTTCAATAACTGTAGGTGTGAGACGGTTGTAAGGGGTGTAGTGGAGACCATAAAACAGATTTATTTGGGATGGATATCTGTTACAGTGGCATGCACTTTAATTAGGAAATCTTTCTTTGCAGAATTTGGAAATGTTGGCTGAGTCTCTTTCAATGCAATCATAGAAGTCTCAGAGAAATTCCATATGTGTTATTCCTCAAACGTAACTGTTACTATATTGCATCACTGACTTTATCGCCTCAGTCAGTATATAGTCTGTGAGGGTTTGTCCATCAGATATTAATACTGATTTTTCCCAGAATCTCAGACGTAAAGCAGAGGCACGTCCGACTGCAATAGGATTTAAAAAGTAAACTTAATTTGAAGCAAATGACAGTACATTGTAAACAGTAACATGGAATGGCTTTTAAACCGAGAGAATCTTTTTGGTGTAAGAGGAAATGCCACAAAATTACGGCATACCGGGTGCAATACGTCAAACAGCATAACAATACACATGGGGGGATGATTCATGGAATCTGTGCACCGAAAAAACGGGATTTGTACGCCATTCTGCCTGCAAATCCCCATTTGTTAAATTTGGATTTGTGGGCAGAATGGCGCACAAATTCCATGAATCAGCCCCATGGATATCTAGTATTTTACCTTTACTATAGTAGTGCCACACACTGTTAGCATAGGTGTCCATAGAGACAGGCAGCAGCATCATGCATGCCAAAACAAAATAATACCACAGACACTAGTGGTGGCTGCAAAAATATGCAAGCAGCACTTCTTGCAGAATGGTGTAATACCAAAAGTTGTTACTAGAAGTCCCTGCGTAGCAAGCACAGATCTTCCATATAGACTGCAATACCAAACGTTGTTCATAGAGGTCGTTGCAGAAATTGCCATTTACAATCTCTGTATACAGGTACAGTTCCACATTCTTCTACTAGATGCCCCTTGGAACCAGGACAAAAAATGAATCTGCAAACTTGGAAACCATTGACGGTTTTACTGGCCTTTTTATGTTTCAAAAGCAAGACACCAGAAAATAACCAAGTTTATTGGCATGGGAACTAAAATGGACATTGCAATTAAAACACTGCAGTGAGAGTGTTCTGGCATGCATATATGATGCACAACTAAAGACAATTGTTTTCCTTGCCTTTCAATGATGTAACTTGAGCGAGTGTAATTATAGCTTAATTCATGAAACACTTTAAATTCAGTTTAAATTGGAAACTTTGATCAGATATTTCAATAACTGTAGGTTTGAGACAGTTGTAAGGGGTGCAGTGGAGACCATAAAACAAGTTTAATTGGGAGGTATATCTGTTACAGTGGCATGCACTTTAATTAGGAAATCTTTCTTTGCAGAATTTGGAAATGTTGGCTGAGTCTCTTTCAATGCAATCATAGAAGTCTCAGAGAAATTCCATATGTGTTATTCCTCAAACATAACTGTTACTATATTGCATCACTGACAATATTGCCTCAGTCAGTATATAGTCTGTGAGGGTTTGTCCATCAGATATTCGTACTGATTTTTCCCAGAATCTCAGACGTAAAGCAGAGGCACGTCCGACTGCAATAGGATTTAAAAAGTAAACTTAATTTGAAGCAAATGACAGTACATTGTAAACAGTAACATGGAATGGCTTTTAAACCACGGGAATCTTTGTGGTGTAAGAGGAAATGCCACAAAATTACGGCATACCGGGTGCAATTCGTCAACAGCATAACAATACACATGGGTATCTAGTCTTTTTTACTTTATTATAGTAGTGTCACACACTGTTAGCATAGGTCCCCAAAGAGACAGGCAGCAGCATCATGCATGCCAAAACAAAATAATACCACAGACACTAGTGGTGGCTGCAAAAATATGCAAGCAGCACTTCTTGCAGAATGGTGTAATGCCAAAGGTTGTTACTAGATGTCCCTGCGGAGCAAGCACAGAACTTCCAGATAGACTGCAATAACAAACGTTGTTCATAGAGGTCGTTGCAGAAATTGCCATTTACAATCTCTGTATACAGGTACAGTTCCACATTCTTCTACTAGATGCCCCTTGGAACCAGGACAAAAAATGAATCTGCAAACTTGGAAACCATTGACGGTTTTACTGGCCTTTTTATGTTTCAAAAGCAAGACACCAGAAAAAAGACCAAGTTTATTGGCATGGGAACTAAAACGGACATTGCAATTAAAACACTGCAGTGAGAGTGTTCTGGCATGCATATATGATGCACAACTAAAGACAATTGTTTTCCTTGCCTTTCAATGATGTAACTTGAGCGAGTGTAATTATAGCTTAATTCATGAAACACGTTAAATTCAGTTTACATTGGAAACTTTGATCAGATATTTCAATAACTGTAGGTTTGAGACGGTTGTAAGGGGTGCAGTGTAGACCATAAAACAAGTTTAATTGGGAGGTATATCTGTTACAGTGGCATGCACTTTAATTAGGAAATCTTTCTTTGCCGAATATGGAAATGTTGGCTGAGTCTCTTTCAATGCAATCATAGAAGTCTCAGAGAAATTCCACATGTGTTATTCCTCAAACGTAACTGTTACTATATTGCATCACTGACTTTATCGCCTCAGTCAGTATATAGTCTGTGAGGGTTTGTCCATCAGATATTCGTACTGATTTTTCCTAGAATCTCAGACGTAAAGCAGAGGCACGTCCGACTGCAATAGGATTTAAAAAGTAAACAATTTGAAGCAAATGACAGTACATTGTAAACAGTAACATGGAATGGCTTTTAAACCACGAGAATCCTTGTGGTGTAAGAGCAAATGCCACAAAATTACGGCATACCAGGTGCAATTCGTGAACAGCATAACAATACACATGGGTATCTAGTCTTTTTTATTTTATTATAGTAGTGTCACACACTGTTAGCATAGGTCCCCAAAGAGACAGGCAGCAGCATCATGCATGCCAGAAAAAAATAACACCACAGACACTAGTGGTGGCCGCAAAAATATGTAAGCAGCACTTCTTGCAGACTGTTGTAATACCAAAGGTTGTTACTAGATGTCCATGCGGAGCAAGCACAGAACTTCCATATAGACTGCAATACCAAACGTTGTTCATAGAGGACGTTGCAGAAATTGCCATTTACAATCTCTGTATATAGGTACAGTTCCACATTATTCTACTAGATGCCCCTTTGAACCAGGACAAAAAATGAATCTGCAAACTTGGAAACCATTCACGGTTTTACAGGCCTTTGACAGTTGCAAAAGCAAGACACCAGCAAAAAGGCCAAGTTTATTGGCATGGGAAATAAAATGGACATTGCAATTAAAACACTGCATTGAGAGTGTTCGGGCATGCATATATTATCCACCACTATATACAATTGTTTTCCTTGCCTTTCTATGATGTAACTTGAGCGAGTGCAATTATAGTTTAATTCATGAAACACTTTTAATTCAGTTTAAATTGGAATCTTTGATCGGATATTTCAATAACTGTAGGTGTGAGACGGTTGTAAGGGGTGTAGTGGAGACCATAAAACAGATTTATTTGGGATGGATATCTGTTACAGTGGAATGCACTTTAATTAGGAAATCTTTCTTTGCAGAATTTGGAAATGTTGGCTGAGTCTCTTTCAATGAAATCATAGAATCTCAGAGAAATTCCATATATGTTATTCCTCAAACGTAACTGTTACTATATTGCATCACTGACTTTATCGCCTTAGTCAGTATATAGTCTGTGAGGGTTTGTCCATCAGATATTCGTACTGATTTTTCCCAGAATCTCAGACGTAAAGCACAGGCACGTCCGACTGCAATAGGATTTAAAAAGTAAACTTAATTTGAAGCAAATGACAGTACATTGTAAACAGTAACATGGAATGGCTTTTAAACCACGGGAATCTTTGTGGTGTAAGAGGAAATGCCACAAAATTACGCCATACCGGGTGTAATTCGTCAACAGCATAACAATACACATGGGTATCTAGTCTTTTTTACTTTATTATAGTAGTGTCACACACTGTTAGCATAGGTCCCCAAAGAACCAGGCAGCAGCATCATGCATGTCAGAAAAAAATAACACCACAGACACTAGTGGTGGCCGCAAAAATATGCAAACAGCACTTCTTGCAGACTGTTGTCATACCAAAGGTTGTTACTAGATGTCCATGCGGAGCAAGCACAGAACTTCCATATAGACTGCAATACCAAAAGTTGTTCATAGAGGACGTTGCAGAAATTGCCATTTGCAATCTCTGTATATAGGTACAGTTCCACATTATTCTACTAGATGCCCCTTGGAACCAGGACAAAAAATGAATCTGCAAACTTGGAAACCAATCACGGTTTTACAGGCCTTTGACAGTTGCAAAAGCAAGACACCAGAAAAAAGGCCAAGTTTATTGCATTGGGAAATAAAATGGACATTGCAATTAAAACACTGCATTGAGAGTGTTCGGGCATGCATATATTATGCACTACTAAAGACAATTGTTTTCCTTGCCTTTCTATGATGTAACTTGAGCGAGTGCAATTATAGTTTAATTCATGAAACACTTTTAATTCAGTTTAAATTGGAATCTTTGATCGGATATTTCAATAACTGTAGGTGTGAGATGGTTGTAAGGGGTGTAGTGGAGACCATAAAACAGATTTATTTGGGATGGATATCTGTTACAGTGGCATGCACTTTAATTAGGAAATCTTTCTTTGTGAATTTGGAAATATTGGCTGAGTCTCTTTCAATGCAATCATAGAAGTCTCAGAGAAATTCCATATGTGTTATTCCTCAAACGTAACTGTTACTATATTGCATCACTGACTTTATCGCCTCAGTCAGTATATAGTCTGTGAGGGTTTGTCCATCAGATATTCATACTGATTTTTCCCAGAATCTCAGACGTAAAGCAGAGGCACGTCCGACTGCAATAGGATTTAAAAAGTAAACTTAATTTGAAGCAAATGACAGTACATTGTAAACAGTAACATGGAATGGCTTTGAAACCGAGAGAATCTTTGTGGTGTAAGAGGAAATGCCACAAAATTACGGCATACCAGGTGCAATACGTCAAACAGCATAACAATACACATGGGGGGATGATTCATGGAATCTCTGCACCGAAAAAACGGGATTTGTACGCCATTCTGCCTGCAAATCCCCATTTGTTAAATTTGGATTTGTGGGCAGAATGGCGCACAAATTCCATGAATCAGTCCCATGGATATCTAGTATTTTACCTTTACTATAGTAGTGCCACACACTGTTAGCATAGGTGTTCATAGAGACAGGCAGCAGCATCATGCATGCCAAAATAAAATAATACCACATACACTAGTGGTGGCTGCAAAAATATGCAAGCAGCACTTCTTGCAGAATGGTGTAATACCAAAGGTTGTTACTAGATGTCCCTGCGGAGCAAGCACAGAACTTCCATATAGACTGCAATACCAAACGTTGTTCATAGAGGTCGTTGCAGAAATTACCATTTACAATCTCTGTATACAGGTACAGTTCCACATTCTTCTACTAGATGCCCCTTGAAACCAGGACAAAAAATGAATCTGCAAACTTGGAAACCATTCACGGTTTTACTGGCCTTTTTATGTTTCAAAAGCAAGACACCAGAAAAAAGACCAAGTTTATTGGCATGGGAACTAAAACGGACATTGCAATTAAAACACTGCAGTGAGAGTGTTCTGGCATGCATATATGATGCACAACTAAAGACAATTGTTTTCCTTGCCTTTCAATGATGTAACTTGAGCGAGTGTAATTATAGCTTAATTCATGAAACACTTTAAATTCAGTTTACATTGGAAACTTTGATCAGATATTTCAATAACTGTAGGTTTGAGACGGTTGTAAGGGGTGCAGTGTAGACCATAAAACAAGTTTAATTGGGAGGTATATCTGTTACAGTGGCATGCACTTTAATTAGGAAATCTTTCTTTGCAGAATATGGAAATGTTGGCTGAGTCTCTTTCAATGCAATCGTAGAAGTCTCAGAGAAATTCCATATGTGTTATTCCTCAAACGTAACTGTTACTATATTGCATCACTGACTTTATCGCCTCAGTCAGTATATAGCCTGTGAGGGTTTGTCCATCAGATATTCGTACTGATTTTTCCCAGAATCTCAGACGTAAAGCAGAGGCACGTTCGACTGCAATAGGATTTAAAAAGTAAACTTAATTTGAAGCAAATGACAGTACATTGTAAACAGTAACATGGAATGGCTTTTAAACCACGGGAATCTTTGTGGTGTAAGAGGAAATGCCACAAAATTACGCCATACCAGGTGCAATTCGTCAACAGCATAACAATACACATGGGTATCTAGTCTTTTTTACTTTATTATAGTAGTGTCACACACTGTTAGCATAGGTCCCCAAAGAGACAGGCAGCAGCATCATGCATGCCAGAAAAAAATAACACCACAGACACTAGTGGTGGCCGCAAAAATATGCAAGCAGCACTCCTTGCAGACTGTTGTAATACCAAAGGTTGTTACTAGATGTCCCTGCGGAGCAAGCACAGAACTTCCATATAGACTGCAATACCAAACGTTGTTCATAGAGGACGTTGCAGAAATTGCCATTTACAATCTCTGTATATGGGTACAGTTCCACATTATTCTACTAGATGCCCCTGGGAACCAGGACAAAAAATGAATCTGCAAACTTGGAAACCATTCACGGTTTTACTGGCCTTTTTATGTTTCAAAAGCAAGACACCAGAAAAAAGACCAAGTTTATTGGCATGGGAACTAAAACGGACATTGCAATTAAAACACTGCAGTGAGAGTGTTCTGGCATGCATATATGATGCACAACTAAAGACAATTGTTTTCCTTGCCTTTCAATGATGTAACTTGAGCGAGTGTAATTATAGCTTAATTCATGAAACACTTTAAATTCAGTTTAAATTGGAAACTTTGATCAGATATTTCAATAACTGTAGGTTTGAGACGGTTGTAAGGGGTGCAGTGGAGACCATAAAACAAGTTTAATTGGGAGGTATATCTGTTACAGTGGCATGCACTTTAATTAGGAAATCTTTCTTTGCAGAATATGGAAATGTTTGCTGAGTCTCTTTCAATGCAATCATAGAAGTCTCAGAGAAATTCCATATGTGTTATTCCTCAAACGTAACTGTTACTATATTGCATCACTGACTTTATCGCCTCAGTCAGTATATAGTCTGTGAGGGTTTGTCCATCAGATATTCGTACTGATTTTTCCTAGAATCTCAGACGTAAAGCAGAGGCACGTCCGACTGCAATAGGATTTAAAAAGTAAACTTAATTTGAAGCAAATGACAGTACATTGTAAACAGTGACATGGAATGGCTTTTAAACCACGAGAATCCTTGTGGTGTAAGAGCAAATGCCACAAAATTACGGCATACCGGGTGCAATTCGTCAACAGCATAACAATACACATGGGTATCTAGTCTTTTTTACTTTATTATAGTAGTGTCACACACTGTTAGCATAGGTCCCCAAAGAGACAGGCAGCAGCATCATGCATGCCAGAAAAAAATAACACCACAGACACTAGTGGTGGCCGCAAAAATATGCAAGCAGCACTTCTTGCAGACTGTTGTAATACCAAAGGTTGTTACTAGATGTCCATGCGGAGCAAGCACAGAACTTCCATATAGACTGCAATACCAAACGTTGTTCATAGAGGACGTTGCAGAAATTGCCATTTACAATCTCTGTATATAGGTACAGTTCCACATTATTCTACTAGATGCCCCTTGGAACCAGGACAAAAAATGAATCTGCAAACTTGGAAACCATTCACGGTTTTACTGGCCTTTTTATGTTTCAAAAGCAAGACACCAGAAAATAACCAAGTTTATTGGCATGGGAACTACAACGGACATTGCAATTAAAACACTGCAGTGAGAGTGTTCTGGCATGCATATATGATGCACAACTAAAGACAATTGTTTTCCTTGCCTTTCAATGATGTAACTTGAGCGAGTGTAATTATAGCTTAATTCATGAAACACTTAAAATTCAGTTTAAATTGGAAACTTTGATCAGATATTTCAATAACTGTAGGTTTGAGATGGTTGTAAGGGGTGCAGTGGAGACCATAAAACAAGTTTAATTGGGAGGTATATCTGTTACAGTGGCATGCACTTTAATTAGAAAATCTTTCTTTGCAGAATATGGAAATGTTGGCTGAGTCTCTTTCAATGCAATCATAGAAGTCTCAGAGAAATTCCATATGTGTTATTCCTCAAACGTAACTGTTACTATATTGCATCACTGACTTTATTGCCTCAGTCAGTATATAGTCTGTGAGGGTTTGTCCATCAGATATTCGTACTGATTTTTCCCAGAATCTCAGACGTAAAGCAGAGGCACGTCTGACTGCAATAGGATTTAAAAAGTAAACTTAATTTGAAGCAAATGACAGTACATTGTAAAGAGTAACATGGAATGGCTTTTAAACCACGGGAATCTTTGTGGTGTAAGAGGAAATGCCACAAAATTACGGCATACCGGGTGCAATTCGTCAACAGCATAACAATACACATGGGTATCTAGTCTTTTTTACTTTATTATAGTAGTGTCACACACTGTTAGCATAGGTCCCCAAAGAGACAGGCAGCAGCATCATGCATGCCAAAACAAAATAATACCACAGACACTAGTGGTGGCTGCAAAAATATGCAAGCAGCACTTCTTGCAGAATGGTGTAATGCCAAAGGTTGTTACTAGATGTCCCTGCGGAGCAAGCACAGAACTTCCAGATAGACTGCAATACCAAACGTTGTTCATAGAGGTCGTTGCAGAAATTGCCATTTACAATCTCTGTATACAGGTACAGTTCCACATTCTTCTACTAGATGCCCCTTGGAACCAGGACAAAAAATGAATCTGCAAACTTGGAAACCATTGACGGTTTTACTGGCCTTTTTATGTTTCAAAAGCAAGACACCAGAAAAAAGACCAAGTTTATTGGCATGGGAACTAAAACGGACATTGCAATTAAAACACTGCAGTGAGAGTGTTCTGGCATGCATATATGATGCACAACTAAAGACAATTGTTTTCCTTGCCTTTCAATGATGTAACTTGAGCGAGTGTAATTATAGCTTAATTCATGAAACACTTTAAATTCAGTTTAAATTGGAAACTTTGATCAGATATTTCAATAACTGTAGGTTTGAGACGGTTGTAAGGGGTGCAGTGTAGACCATAAAACAAGTTTAATTGGGAGGTATATCTGTTACAGTGGCATGCACTTTAATTAGGAAATCTTTCTTTGCAGAATATGGAAATGTTGGCTGAGTCTCTTTCAATGCAATCGTAGAAGTCTCAGAGAAATTCCATATGTGTTATTCCTCAAACGTAACTGTTACTATATTGCATCACTGACTTTATCGCCTCAGTCAGTATATAGCCTGTGAGGGTTTGTCCATCAGATATTCGTACTGAATTTTCCCAGAATCTCAGACGTAAAGCAGAGGCACGTCCGACTGCAATAGGATTTAAAAAGTAAACTTAATTTGAAGCAAATGACAGTACATTGTAAACAGTAACATGGAATGGCTTTTAAACCACGGGAATCTTTGTGGTGTAAGAGGAAATGCCACAAAATTACGCCATACCGGGTGCAATTCGTCAACAGCATAACAATACACATGGGTATCTAGTCTTTTTTACTTTATTATAGTAGTGTCACACACTGTTAGCATAGGTCCCCAAAGAACCAGGCAGCAGCATCATGCATGTCAGAAAAAAATAACACCACAGACACTAGTGGTGGCTGCAAAAATATGCAAGCAGCACTTCTTGCAGACTGTTGTCATACCAAAGGTTGTTACTAGATGTCCATGCGGAGCAAGCACAGAACTTCCATATAGACTGCAATACCAAAAGTTGTTCATAGAGGACGTTGCAGAAATTGCCATTTGCAATCTCTGTATATAGGTACAGTTCCACATTATTCTACTAGATGCCCCTTGGAACCAGGACAAAAAATGAATCTGCAAACTTGGAAACCAATCACGGTTTTACAGGCCTTTGACAGTTGCAAAAGCAAGACACCAGAAAAAAGGCCAAGTTTATTGCATTGGGAAATAAAATGGACATTGCAATTAAAACACTGCATTGAGAGTGTTCGGGCATGCATATATTATGCACTACTAAAGACAATTGTTTTCCTTGCCTTTCTATGATGTAACTTGAGCGAGTGCAATTATAGTTTAATTCATGAAACACTTTTAATTCAGTTTAAATTGGAATCTTTGATCGGATATTTCAATAACTGTAGGTGTGAGATGGTTGTAAGGGGTGTAGTGGAGACCATAAAACAGATTTATTTGGGATGGATATCTGTTACAGTGGCATGCACTTTAATTAGGAAATCTTTCTTTGTGAATTTGGAAATATTGGCTGAGTCTCTTTCAATGCAATCATAGAAGTCTCAGAGAAATTCCATATGTGTTATTCCTCAAACGTAACTGTTACTATATTGCATCACTGACTTTATCGCCTCAGTCAGTATATAGTCTGTGAGGGTTTGTCCATCAGATATTCATACTGATTTTTCCCAGAATCTCAGACGTAAAGCAGAGGCACGTCCGACTGCAATAGGATTTAAAAAGTAAACTTAATTTGAAGCAAATGACAGTACATTGTAAACAGTAACATGGAATGGCTTTGAAACCGAGAGAATCTTTGTGGTGTAAGAGGAAATGCCACAAAATTACGGCATACCGGGTGCAATTCGTCAACAGCATAACAATACACATGGGTATCTAGTCTTTTTTACTTTATTATAGTAGTGTCACACACTGTTAGCATAGGTCCCCAAAGAGACAGGCAGCAGCATCATGCATGCCAGAAAAAAATAACACCACAGACACTAGTGGTGGCCGCAAAAATATGCAAGCAGCACTCCTTGCAGACTGTTGTAATACCAAAGGTTGTTACTAGATGTCCCTGCGGAGCAAGCACAGAACTTCCATATAGACTGCAATACCAAACGTTGTTCATAGAGGACGTTGCAGAAATTGCCATTTACAATCTCTGTATATGGGTACAGTTCCACATTATTCTACTAGATGCCCCTGGGAACCAGGACAAAAAATGAATCTGCAAACTTGGAAACCATTCACGGTTTTACAGGCCTTTGACAGTTGCAAAAGCGAGACACCAGAAAAAAGGCCAAGTTTATTGGCATGGGAAATAAAATGGAAATTGCAATTAAAACACTGCATTGAGAGTGTTCGGGCATGCATATATTATGCACCACTAAAGACAATTGTTTTCCTTGCCTTTCTATGATGTAACTTGAGCGAGTGCAATTATAGTTTAATTCAAGAAACACTTTTAATTCAGTTTAAATTGGAATCTTTGATCGGATATTTCAATAACTGTAGGTGTGAGATGGTTGTAAGGGGTGTAGTGGAGACCATAAAACAGATTTATTTGGGAGGGATATCTGTTACAGTGGCATGCACTTTAATTGGGAAATCTTTCTTTGCAGAATATGGAAATGTTGGCTGAGTCTCTTTCAATGCAATCATAGAAGTCTCAGAGAAATTCCATATGTGTTATTCCTCAAAAGTAACTGTTACTATATTGCATCACTGACTTTATCGCCTCAGTCAGTATATAGTCTGTGAGGGTTTGTCCATCAGATATTCGTACTGATTTTTCCCAGAATCTCAGACGTAAAGCAGAGGCACGTCCGACTGCAATAGGATTTAAAAGGTAAACTTAATTTGAAGAAAATGACAGTACATTGTAAACAGTAACATGGAATGACTTTTAAACCGAGAGAATCTTTGTGGTGTAAGAGGAAATGCCACAAAATTACGGCATACCGGGTGCAATACGTCAAACAGCATAACAATACACATGGGGGGATGATTCATGGAATCTGTGCGCCGAAAAAACGGGATTTGTACGCCATTCTGCCTGCAAATCCCCATTTGTTAAATTTTGATTTGTGGGCAGAATGGCGCACAAATTCCATGAATCAGCCCCATGGATATCTAGTATTTTACCTTTACTATAGTAGTGCCACACACTGTTAGCATAGGTGTCCATAGAGACAGGCATCAGCATCATGCATGCCAAAACAAAATAATACCACAGACACTAGTGGTGGCTGCAAAAATATGCAAGCAGCACTTCTTGCAGAATGGTGTAATACCAAAGGTTGTTACTAGATGTCGCTGCGGAGCAAGCACAGAACTTCCATATAGACTGCAATACCAAACTCTGTTCATAGAGGTCGTTGCTGAAATTGCCATTTACAATCTCTGTATACAGGTACAGTTCCACATTCTTCTACTAGATGCCCCTTGGAACCAGGACAAAAAATGAATCTGCAAACTTGGAAACCATTCACGGTTTTACTGGCCTTTTTATGTATCAAAAGCAAGACACCAGAAAAAAGACCAAGTTTATTGGCATGGGAACTAAAACGGACATTGCAATTAAAACACTGCAGTGAGAGTGTTCTGGCATACATATATGATGCACAACTAAAGACAATTGTTTTCCTTGCCTTTCAATGATGTAACTTGAGCGAGTGTAATTATAGCTTAATTCATGAAACACTTTAAATTCAGTTTAAATTGGAAACTTTGATCAGATATTTCAATAACTGTCGGTTTGAGACGATTGTAAGGGGTGCAGTGGAGACCTTAAAACAAGTTTAATTGGGAGTTAAATCTGTTACAGTGGCATGCACTTTAATTAGGAAATCTTTCTTTGCAGAATATGGAAATGTTGGCTGAGTCTCTTTCAATGCAATCATAGAAGTCTCAGAGAAATTCCATATGTGTTATTCCTCAAACGTAACTGTTACTATATTGCATCACTGACTTTATCACCTCAGTCAGTATATAGTCTGTGAGGGTTTGTCCATCAGATATTCGTACTGATTTTTCCTAGAATCTCAGACGTAAAGCAGAGGCACGTCCGACTGCAATAGGATTTAAAAAGTAAACAATTTGAAGCAAATGACAGTACATTGTAAACAGTAACATGGAATGGCTGTTAAACCACGAGAATCCTTGTGGTGTAAGAGCAAATGCCACAAAATTACGGCATACAGGGTGCAATTCGTGAACAGCATAACAATACACATGGGTATCTAGTCTTTTTTACTTTATTATAGTAGTGTCACACACTGTTAGCATAGATCCCCAAAGAGACAGGCAGCAGCATCATGCATGCCACAAAAAAATAACACCACAGACACTAGTGGTGGCCGCAAAAATATGCAAGCAGCACTTCTTGCAGACTGTTGTAATACCAAAGGTTGTTACTAGATGTCCATGCGGAGCAAGCACAGAACTTCCATATAGACTGCAATACCAAACGTTGTTCATAGAGGACGTTGCAGAAATTGCCATTTACAATCTCTGTATATAGGTACAGTTCCACATTATTCTACTAGATGCCCCTTGGAACCAGGACAAAAAATGAATCTGCAAACTTGGAAACCATTCACGGTTTTACAGGCCTTTGACAGTTGCAAAAGCAAGACACCAGCAAAAAGGCCAAGTTTATTGGCATGGGAAATAAAATGGACATTGCAATTAAAACACTGCATTGAGAGTGTTCGGGCATGCATATATTATCCACCACTATAGACAATTGTTTTCCTTGCCTTTCTATGATGTAACTTGAGCGAGTGCAATTATAGTTTAACTCATGAAACACTTTTAATTCAGTTTAAATTGGAATCTTTGATCGGATATTTCAATAACTGTAGGTGTGAGACGGTTGTAAGGGGTGTAGTGGAGACCATAAAACAGATTTATTTGGGATGGATATCTGTTACTGTGGAATGCACTTTAATTAGGAAATCTTTCTTTGCAGAATTTGGAAATGTTGGCTGAGTCTCTTTCAATGCAATCATAGAAGTCTCAGAGAAATTCCATATATGTTATTCCTCAAACGTAACTGTTACTATATTGCATCACTGACTTTATCGCCTCAGTCAGTATATAGTCTGTGAGGGTTTGTCCATCAGATATTCGTACTGATTTTTCCCAGAATCTCAGACGTAAAGCAGAGGCACGTCCGACTGCAATAGGATTTAAAAAGTAAACTTAATTTGAAGCAAATGACAGTACATTGTAAACAGTAACATGGAATGGCTTTTAAACCACGGGAATCTTTGTGGTGTAAGAGGAAATGCCACAAAATTACACCATACCGGGTGTAATTCGTCAACAGCATAACAATACACATGGGTATCTAGTCTTTTTTACTTTATTATAGTAGTGTCACACACTGTTAGCATAGGTCCCCAAAGAACCAGGCAGCAGCATCATGCATGTCAGAAAAAAATAACACCACAGACCCTAGTGGTGGCCGCAAAAATATGCAAACAGCACTTCTTGCAGACTGTTGTCATACCAAAGGTTGTTACTAGATGTCCATGCGGAGCAAGCACAGAACTTCCATATAGACTGCAATACCAAACGTTGTTCATAGAGGACGTTGCAGAAATTGCCATTTGCAATCTCTGTATATAGGTACAGTTCCACATTATTCTACTAGATGCCCCTTGGAACCAGGACAAAAAATGAATCTGCAAACTTGGAAACCATTCACGGTTTTACAGGCCTTTGACAGTTGCAAAAGCAAGACACCAGAAAAAAGGCCAAGTTTATTGCATTGGGAAATAAAATGGACATTGCAATTAAAACACTGCATTGAGAGTGTTCGGGCATGCATATATTATGCACTACTAAAGACAATTGTTTTCCTTGCCTTTCTATGATGTAACTTGAGCGAGTGCAGTTATAGTTTAATTCATGAAACACTTTTAATTCAGTTTAAATTGGAATCTTTGATCGGATATTTCAATAACTGTAGGTGTGAGACGGTTGTAAGGGGTGTAGTGGAGACCATAAAACAGATTTATTTGGGATGGATATCTGTTACAGTGGCATGCACTTTAATTAGGAAATCTTTCTTTGTAGAATTTGGAAATATTGGCTGAGTCTCTTTCAATGCAATCATAGAAGTCTCAGAGAAATTCCATATGTGTTATTCCTCAAACGTAACTGTTAGTATATTGCATCACTGACTTTATCGCCTCAGTCAGTATATAGTCTGTGAGGGTTTGTCCATCAGATATTCATACTGATTTTTCCCAGAATCTCAGACGTAAAGCAGAGGCACGTCCGACTGCAATAGGATTTAAAAAGTAAACTTAATTTGAAGCAAATGACAGTACATTGTAAACAGTAACATGGAATGGCTTTGAAACCGAGAGAATCTTTGTGGTGTAAGAGGAAATGCCACAAAATTACGGCATACCGGGTGCAATACGTCAAACAGCATAACAATACACATGGGGGGATGATTCATGGAATCTCTGCACCGAAAAAACGGGATTTGTACGCCATTCTGCCTGCAAATCCCCATTTGTTAAATTTGGATTTGTGGGCAGAATGGCGCACAAATTCCATGAATCAGCCCCATGGATATCTAGTATTTTACCTTTACTATAGTAGTGCCACACACTGTTAGCATAGGTGTCCATAGAGACAGGCAGCAGCATCATGCATGCCAAAACAAAATAATACCACATACACTAGTGGTGGCTGCAAAAATATGCAAGCAGCACTTCTTGCAGAATGGTGTAATACCAAAGGTTGTTACTAGATGTCCCTGCGGAGCAAGCTAAGAACTTCCATATAGACTGCAATACCAAACGTTGTTCATAGAGGTCGTTGCAGAAATTGCCATTTAAAATCTCTGTATACAGGTACAGTTCCACATTCTTCTACTAGATGCCCCTTGAAACCAGGACAAAAAATGAATCTGCAAACTTGGAAACCATTCACGGTTTTACTGGCCTTTTTATGTTTCAAAAGCAAGACACCAGAAAAAAGACCAAGTTTATTGGCATGGGAACTAAAACGGACATTGCAATTAAAACACTGCAGTGAGAGTGTTCTGGCATGCATATATGATGCACAACTAAAGACAATTGTTTTCCTTGCCTTTCAATGATGTAACTTGAGCGAGTGTAATTATAGCTTAATTCATGAAACACTTTAAATTCAGTTTAAATTGGAAACTTTGATCAGATATTTCAATAACTGTAGGTTTGAGATGGTTGTAAGGGGTGCAGTGGAGACCATAAAACAAGTTTAATTGGGAGGTATATCTGTTACAGTGGCATGCACTTTAATTAGGAAATCTTTCTTTGCAGAATATGGAAATGTTTGCTGAGTCTCTTTCAATGCAATCATAGAAGTCTCAGAGAAATTCCATATGTGTTATTCCTCAAACGTAACTGTTACTATATTGCATCACTGACTTTATCGCCTCAGTCAGTATATAGTCTGTGAGGGTTTGTCCATCAGATATTCGTACTGATTTTTCCTAGAATCTCAGACGTAAAGCAGAGGCACGTCCGACTGCAATAGGGTTTAAAAAGTAAACTTAATTTGAAGCAAATGACAGTACATTGTAAACAGTAACATGGAATGGCTTTTAAACCACGAGAATCCTTGTGGTGTAAGAGCAAATGCCACAAAATTACGGCATACCGGGTGCAATTCGTCAACAGCATAACAATACACATGGGTATCTAGTCTTTTTTACTTTATTATAGTAGTGTCACACACTGTTAGCATAGGTCCCCAAAGAGACAGGCAGCAGCATCATGCATGCCAGAAAAAAATAACACCACAGACACTAGTGGTGGCCGCAAAAATATGCAAGCAGCACTTCTTGCAGACTGTTGTAATACCAAAGGTTGTTACTAGATGTCCATGCGGAGCAAGCACAGAACTTCCATATAGACTGCAATACCAAACGTTGTTCATAGAGGACGTTGCAGAAATTGCCATTTACAATCTCTGTATATAGGTACAGTTCCACATTATTCTACTAGATGCCCCTTGGAACCAGGACAAAAAATTAATATGCAAACTTGGAAACCATTCACGGTTTTACAGGCCTTTGACAGTTGCAAAAGCAAGACACCAGAAAAAAGCCCAAGTTTATTGGCATGGGAAATAAAATGGACATTGCAATTAAAACACTGCATTGAGAGTGTTCGGGCATGCATATATTATGCACCACTAAAGACAATTGTTTTCCTTGCCTTTCTATGATGTAACTTGAGCGAGTGCAATTATAGTTTAATTCAAGAAACACTTTTAATTCAGTTTAAATTGGAATCTTTGATCGGATATTTCAATAACTGTAGGTGTGAGATGGTTGTAAGGGGTGTAGCGGAGACCATAAAACAGATTTATTTGGGAGGGATATCTGTTACAGTGGCATGCACTTTAATTGGGAAATCTTTCTTTGCAGAATATGGAAATGTTGGCTGAGTCTCTTTCAATGCAATCATAGAAGTCTCAGAGAAATTCCATATGTGTTATTCCTCAAACGTAACTGTTACTATATTGCATCACTGACTTTATCGCCTCAGTGAGTATATAGTCTGTGAGGGTTTGTCCATCAGATATTCGTACTGATTTTTCCCAGAATCTCAGACGTAAAGCAGAGGCACGTCCGACTGCAATAGGATTTAAAAAGTAAACTTAATTTGAAGCAAATGACATTACATTGTAAACAGTAACATGGAATGGCTTTTAAACCAAGAGAATCTTTGTGGTGTAAGAGGAAATGCCACAAAATAACGGCATACCGGGTGCAATACGTCAAACAGCATAACAATACACATGGGGGGATGATTCATGGAATCTGTGTGCCTAAAAAACGGGATTTGTACGCCATTCTGCCTGCAAATCCCATTTGTTAAATTTGGATTTGTGGGCAGAATGGCACACAAATTCCATGAATCAGCCCCATGGATATCTAGTATTTTACCTTTACTATAGTAGTGCCACACACTGTTAGCATAGGTGTCCATAGAGACAGGCAGCAGCATCATGCATGCCAAAACAAAATAATACCACATACACTAGTGGTGGCTGCAAAAATATGCAAGCCGCACTTCTTGCAGAATGGTGTAATACCAAAGGTTGTTACTAGATGTCTCTGCGGAGCAAGCACAGAACTTCCATATAGACTGCAATACCAAACGTTGTTCATAGAGGTCGTTGCAGAAATTGCCATTTACAATCTCTGTATACAGGTACAGTTCCACATTCTTCTACTAGATGCCCCTTGAAACCAGGACAAAAAATGAATCTGCAAACTTGGAAACCATTCACGGTTTTACTGGCCTTTTTATGTTTCAAAAGCAAGACACCAGAAAAAAGACCAAGTTTATTGGCATGGGAACTAAAACGGACATTGCAATTAAAACACTGCAGTGAGAGTGTTCTGGCATGCATATATGATGCACAACTAAAGACAATTGTTTTCCTTGCCTTTCTATGATGTAACTTGAGCGAGTGCAATTATAGTTTAATTCATGAAACACTTTTAATTCAGTTTAAATTGGAATCTTTGATCGGATATTTCAATAACTGTAGGTTTGAGACCGTTGTAAGGGGTGCAGTGGAGACCATAAAACAAGTTTAATTGGGAGGTATATCTGTTACAATGGCATGCACTTTAATTAGGAAATCTTTCTTTGCAGAATATGGAAATGTTGGCTGAGTCTCTTTCAATGCAATCATAGAAGTCTCAGAGAAATTCCATATGTGTTATTCCTCAAACGTAACTGTTACTATATTGCATCACTGATTTTATCGCCTCAGTCAGTATATAGTCTGTGAGGGTTTGTCCATCAGATATTCGTACTGATTTTTCCCAGAATCTCAGACGTAAAGCAGAGGCACGTCCGACTGCAATAGGATTTAAAAAGTAAACTTAATTTGAAGCAAATGACAGTACATTGTAAACAGTAACATGGAATGGCTTTTAAACCACGGGAATCTTTGTGGTGTAATAGGAAATGCCACAAAATTACGGCATACCGGGTGCAATTCGTCAACAGCATAACAATACACATGGGTATCTAGTCTTTTTTACTTTATTATAGTAGTGTCACACACTGTTAGCATAGGTCGCCAAAGAGACAGGCAGCAGCATCATGCATGCCAGAAAAAAATAACACCACAGACACTAGTGGTGGCCGCAAAAATATGCAAGCAGCACTTCTTGCAGACTGTTGTAATACCAAAGGTTGTTACTAGATGTCCCTGCGGAGCAAGCACAGAACTTCCATATAGACTGCAATACCAAACGTTGTTCATAGAGGAAGTTGCAGAAATTGCCATTTACAATATCTGTATATAGGTACAGTTCCACATTATTCTACTAGATGCCCCTTGGAACCAGGACAAAAAATGAATCTGCAAACTTGGAAACCATTCACGGTTTTACAGGCCTTTGACAGTTGCAAAAGCAAGACACCAGAAAAAAGGCCAAGTTTATTGCATTGGGAAATAAAATGGACATTGCAATTAAAACACTGCATTGAGAGTGTTCGGGCATGCATATATTATGCACCACTAAAGACAATTGTTTTCCTTGCCTTTCTATGATGTAACTTGAGCGAGTGCAATTATAGTTTAATTCATGAAACACTTTTAATTCAGTTTAAATTGGAATCTTTGATCGGATATTTCAATAACTGTAGGTGTGAGACGGTTGTAAGGGGTGTAGTGGAGACCATAAAACAGATTTATTTGGGATGGATATCTGTTACAGTGGCATGCACTTTTATTAGGAAATCTTTCTTTGTAGAATTCGGAAATATTGGCTGAGTCTCTTTCAATGCAATCATAGAAGTCTCAGAGAAATTCCATATGTGTTATTCCTCAAACGTAACTGTTAGTATATTGCATCACTGACTTTATCGCCTCAGTCAGTATATAGTCTGTGAGGGTTTGTCCATCAGATATTCATACTGATTTTTCCCAGAATCTCAGACGTAAAGCAGAGGCACGTCCGACTGCAATAGGATTTAAAAAGTAAACTTAATTTGAAGCAAATGACAGTACATTGTAAACAGTAACATGGAATGGCTTTGAAACCGAGAGAATCTTTGTGGTGTAAGAGGAAATGCCACAAAATTACGGCATACCGGGTGCAATACGTCAAACAGCATAACAATACACATGGGGGGATGATTCATGGAATCTCTGCACCGAAAAAACGGGATTTGTACGCCATTCTGCCTGCAAATCCCCATTTGTTAAATTTGGATTTGTGGGCAGAATGGCGCACAAATTCCATGAATCAGCCCCATGGATATCTAGTATTTTACCTTTACTATAGTAGTGCCACACACTGTTAGCATAGGTGTCCATAGAGACAGGCAGCAGCATCATGCATGCCAAAACAAAATAATACCACATACACTAGTGGTGGCTGCAAAAATATGCAAGCAGCACTTCTTGCAGAATGGTGTAATACCAAAGGTTGTTACTAGATGTCCCTGCGGAGCAAGCTAAGAACTTCCATATAGACTGCAATACCAAACGTTGTTCATAGAGGTCGTTGCAGAAATTGCCATTTAAAATCTCTGTATACAGGTACAGTTCCACATTCTTCTACTAGATGCCCCTTGAAACCAGGACAAAAAATGAATCTGCAAACTTGGAAACCATTCACGGTTTTACTGGCCTTTTTATGTTTCAAAAGCAAGACACCAGAAAAAAGACCAAGTTTATTGGCATGGGAACTAAAACGGACATTGCAATTAAAACACTGCAGTGAGAGTGTTCTGGCATGCATATATGATGCACAACTAAAGACAATTGTTTTCCTTGCCTTTCAATGATGTAACTTGAGCGAGTGTAATTATAGCTTAATTCATGAAACACTTTAAATTCAGTTTAAATTGGAAACTTTGATCAGATATTTCAATAACTGTAGGTTTGAGACGGTTGTAAGGGGTGCAGTGGAGACCATAAAACAAGTTTAATTGGGAGGTATATCTGTTACAGTGGCATGCACTTTAATTAGGAAATCTTTCTTTGCAGAATATGGAAATGTTTGCTGAGTCTCTTTCAATGCAATCATAGAAGTCTCAGAGAAATTCCATATGTGTTATTCCTCAAACGTAACTGTTACTATATTGCATCACTGACTTTATCGCCTCAGTCAGTATATAGTCTGTGAGGGTTTGTCCATCAGATATTCGTACTGATTTTTCCTAGAATCTCAGACGTAAAGCAGAGGCACGTCCGACTGCAATAGGGTTTAAAAAGTAAACTTAATTTGAAGCAAATGACAGTACATTGTAAACAGTAACATGGAATGGCTTTTAAACCACGAGAATCCTTGTGGTGTAAGAGCAAATGCCACAAAATTACGGCATACCGGGTGCAATTCGTCAACAGCATAACAATACACATGGGTATCTAGTCTTTTTTACTTTATTATAGTAGTGTCACACACTGTTAGCATAGGTCCCCAAAGAGACAGGCAGCAGCATCATGCATGCCAGAAAAAAATAACACCACAGACACTAGTGGTGGCCGCAAAAATATGCAAGCAGCACTTCTTGCAGACTGTTGTAATACCAAAGGTTGTTACTAGATGTCCATGCGGAGCAAGCACAGAACTTCCATATAGACTGCAATACCAAACGTTGTTCATAGAGGACGTTGCAGAAATTGCCATTTACAATGGGCCTCATTCCGAGTACGGCGCTAACCAATGGCGCTATTAACGCCTTGGTTGACGCCGTACCCGGACCGGCAGCGCCTTGGTGGTTGGCGGAATTACCGCCCCATTCCAAGGTTGGCGGGGCGGTAATTCCCCAATCCCCATTTACCCTTCCCCATTCCCATTCTTGCCCCATAGGGCATAATGGGAGTGGGGAAGGCGTCAATTACGCCACCGTAAATTACGGTGGCGTAATTAACATCAAGGTCCCTTAGCGCCATGGTATTTAACGCCTGCTAAAAGCAGGTGTTAAAAGCACCATGGCGCTAAGGGAACTCGGAGTATGGCGGTAAGGGATTACCGCCACCGCTCTCGTTAGCGGTGGCCGCTATCCCTTACCGCCATACTCGGAATGAGGCCCAATCTCTGTATATAGGTACAGTTCCACATTATTCTACTAGATGCCCCTTGGAACCAGGACAAAAAATTAATATGCAAACTTGGAAACCATTCACGGTTTTACAGGCCTTTGACAGTTGCAAAAGCAAGACACCAGAAAAAAGCCCAAGTTTATTGGCATGGGAAATAAAATGGACATTGCAATTAAAACACTGCATTGAGAGTGTTCGGGCATGCATATATTATGCACCACTAAAGACAATTGTTTTCCTTGCCTTTCTATGATGTAACTTGAGCGAGTGCAATTATAGTTTAATTCAAGAAACACTTTTAATTCAGTTTAAATTGGAATCTTTGATCGGATATTTCAATAACTGTAGGTGTGAGATGGTTGTAAGGGGTGTAGCGGAGACCATAAAACAGATTTATTTGGGAGGGATATCTGTTACAGTGGCATGCACTTTAATTGGGAAATCTTTCTTTGCAGAATATGGAAATGTTGGCTGAGTCTCTTTCAATGCAATCATAGAAGTCTCAGAGAAATTCCATATGTGTTATTCCTCAAACGTAACTGTTACTATATTGCATCACTGACTTTATCGCCTCAGTGAGTATATAGTCTGTGAGGGTTTGTCCATCAGATATTCGTACTGATTTTTCCCAGAATCTCAGACGTAAAGCAGAGGCACGTCCGACTGCAATAGGATTTAAAAAGTAAACTTAATTTGAAGCAAATGACATTACATTGTAAACAGTAACATGGAATGGCTTTTAAACCAAGAGAATCTTTGTGGTGTAAGAGGAAATGCCACAAAATAACGGCATACCGGGTGCAATACGTCAAACAGCATAACAATACACATGGGGGGATGATTCATGGAATCTGTGTGCCTAAAAAACGGGATTTGTACGCCATTCTGCCTGCAAATCCCATTTGTTAAATTTGGATTTGTGGGCAGAATGGCACACAAATTCCATGAATCAGCCCCATGGATATCTAGTATTTTACCTTTACTATAGTAGTGCCACACACTGTTAGCATAGGTGTCCATAGAGACAGGCAGCAGCATCATGCATGCCAAAACAAAATAATACCACATACACTAGTGGTGGCTGCAAAAATATGCAAGCCGCACTTCTTGCAGAATGGTGTAATACCAAAGGTTGTTACTAGATGTCTCTGCGGAGCAAGCACAGAACTTCCATATAGACTGCAATACCAAACGTTGTTCATAGAGGTCGTTGCAGAAATTGCCATTTACAATCTCTGTATACAGGTACAGTTCCACATTCTTCTACTAGATGCCCCTTGAAACCAGGACAAAAAATGAATCTGCAAACTTGGAAACCATTCACGGTTTTACTGGCCTTTTTATGTTTCAAAAGCAAGACACCAGAAAAAAGACCAAGTTTATTGGCATGGGAACTAAAACGGACATTGCAATTAAAACACTGCAGTGAGAGTGTTCTGGCATGCATATATGATGCACAACTAAAGACAATTGTTTTCCTTGCCTTTCTATGATGTAACTTGAGCGAGTGCAATTATAGTTTAATTCATGAAACACTTTTAATTCAGTTTAAATTGGAATCTTTGATCGGATATTTCAATAACTGTAGGTTTGAGACCGTTGTAAGGGGTGCAGTGGAGACCATAAAACAAGTTTAATTGGGAGGTATATCTGTTACAATGGCATGCACTTTAATTAGGAAATCTTTCTTTGCAGAATATGGAAATGTTGGCTGAGTCTCTTTCAATGCAATCATAGAAGTCTCAGAGAAATTCCATATGTGTTATTCCTCAAACGTAACTGTTACTATATTGCATCACTGATTTTATCGCCTCAGTCAGTATATAGTCTGTGAGGGTTTGTCCATCAGATATTCGTACTGATTTTTCCCAGAATCTCAGACGTAAAGCAGAGGCACGTCCGACTGCAATAGGATTTAAAAAGTAAACTTAATTTGAAGCAAATGACAGTACATTGTAAACAGTAACATGGAATGGCTTTTAAACCACGGGAATCTTTGTGGTGTAATAGGAAATGCCACAAAATTACGGCATACCGGGTGCAATTCGTCAACAGCATAACAATACACATGGGTATCTAGTCTTTTTTACTTTATTATAGTAGTGTCACACACTGTTAGCATAGGTCGCCAAAGAGACAGGCAGCAGCATCATGCATGCCAGAAAAAAATAACACCACAGACACTAGTGGTGGCCGCAAAAATATGCAAGCAGCACTTCTTGCAGACTGTTGTAATACCAAAGGTTGTTACTAGATGTCCCTGCGGAGCAAGCACAGAACTTCCATATAGACTGCAATACCAAACGTTGTTCATAGAGGAAGTTGCAGAAATTGCCATTTACAATATCTGTATATAGGTACAGTTCCACATTATTCTACTAGATGCCCCTTGGAACCAGGACAAAAAATGAATCTGCAAACTTGGAAACCATTCACGGTTTTACAGGCCTTTGACAGTTGCAAAAGCAAGACACCAGAAAAAAGGCCAAGTTTATTGCATTGGGAAATAAAACGGACATTGCAATTAAAACACTGCATTGAGAGTGTTCGGGCATGCATATATTATGCACCACTAAAGACAATTGTTTTCCTTGCCTTTCTATGATGTAACTTGAGCGAGTGCAATTATAGTTTAATTCATGAAACACTTTTAATTCAGTTTAAATTGGAATCTTTGATCGGATATTTCAATAACTGTAGGTGTGAGACGGTTGTAAGGGGTGTAGTGGAGACCATAAAACAGATTTATTTGGGATGGATATCTGTTACAGTGGCATGCACTTTAATTAGGAAATCTTTCTTTGCAGAATTTGGAAATGTTGGCTGAGTCTCTTTCAATGCAATCATAGAAGTCTCAGAGAAATTCCATATGTGTTATTCCTCAAACGTAACTGTTACTATATTGCATCACTGACTTTATCGCCTCAGTCAGAATATAGTCTGTGAGGGTTTGTCCATCAGATATTAATACTGATTTTTCCCAGAATCTCAGACGTAAAGCAGAGGCACGTCCGACTGCAATAGGATTTAAAAAGTAAACTTAATTTGAAGCAAATGACAGTACATTGTAAACAGTAACATGGAATGGCTTTTAAACCGAGAGAATCTTTTTGGTGTAAGAGGAAATGCCACATAATTACGGCATACCGGGTGCAATACGTCAAACAGCATAACAATACACATGGGGGGATGATTCATGGAATCTGTGCACCGAAAAAACGGGATTTGTACGCCATTCTGCCTGCAAATCCCCATTTGTTAAATTTGGATTTGTGGGCAGAATGGCGCACAAATTCCATGAATCAGCCCCATGGATATCTAGTATTTTACCTTTACTATAGTAGTGCCACACACTGTTAGCATAGGTGTCCATAGAGACAGGCAGCAGCATCATGCATGCCAAAACAAAATAATACCACAGACACTAGTGGTGGCTGCAAAAATATGCAAGCAGCACTTCTTGCAGAATGGTGTAATACCAAAAGTTGTTACTAGAAGTCCCTGCGTAGCAAGCACAGATCTTCCATATAGACTGCAATACCAAACGTTGTTCATAGAGGAAGTTGCAGAAATTGCCATTTACAATATCTGTATATAGGTACAGTTCCACATTATTCTACTAGATGCCCCTTGGAACCAGGACAAAAAATGAATCTGCAAACTTGGAAACCATTCACGGTTTTACTGGCCTTTTTATGTTTCAAAAGCAAGACACCAGAAAATAACCAAGTTTATTGGCATGGGAACTAAAATGGCCATTGCAATTAAAACACTGCAGTGAGAGTGTTCTGGCATGCATATATGATGCACAACTAAAGACAATTGTTTTCCTTGCCTTTCAATGATGTAACTTGAGCGAGTGTAATTATAGCTCAATTCATGAAACACTTTAAATTCAGTTTAAATTGGAAACTTTGATCAGATATTTCAATAACTGTAGGTTTGAGACAGTTGTAAGGGGTGCAGTGGAGACCATAAAACAAGTTTAATTGGGAGGCATATCTGTTACAGTGGCATGCACTTTAATTAGGAAATCTTTCTTTGCAGAATATGGAAATGTTGGCTGAGTGTCTTTCAATGCAATCATAGAAGTCTCAGAGAAATTCCATATGTGTTATTCCTCAAACGTAACTGTTACTATATTGCATCACTGACTTTATCGCCTCAGTCAGTGTATAGTCTGTGAGGGTTTGTCCATCAGATATTCGTACTGATTTTTCCCAGAATCTCAGACGTAAGCAGAGGCACGTCCGACTGCAATAGGATTTAAAAAGTAAACTTAATTTGAAGCAAATGACAGTACATTGTAAACAGTAACATGGAATGGCTTTTAAACCACGGGAATCTTTGTGGTGTAATAGGAAATGCCACAAAATTACGGCATACCGGGTGCAATTCGTCAACAGCATAACAATACACATGGGTATCTAGTCTTTTTTACTTTATTATAGTAGTGTCACACACTGTTAGCATAGGTCGCCAAAGAGACAGGCAGCAGCATCATGCATGCCAGAAAAAAATAACACCACAGACACTAGTGGTGGCCTCAAAAATATGCAAGCAGCACTTCTTGCAGACTGTTGTAATACCACAGGTTGTTACTAGATGTCCCTGCGGAGCAAGCACAGAACTTCCATATAGACTGCAATACCAAACGTTGTTCATAGAGGAAGTTGCAGAAATTGCCATTTACAATATCTGTATATAGGTACAGTTCCACATTATTCTACTAGATGCCCCTTGGAACCAGGACAAAAAATGAATCTGCAAACTTGGAAACCATTCACGGTTTTACAGGCCTTTGACAGTTGCAAAAGCAAGACACCAGAAAAAAGGCCAAGTTTATTGCATTGGGAAATAAAATGGACATTGCAATTAAAACACTGCATTGAGAGTGTTCGGGCATGCATATATTATGCACCACTAAAGACAATTGTTTTCCTTGCCTTTCTATGATGTAACTTGAGCGAGTGCAATTATAGTTTAATTCATGAAACACTTTTAATTCAGTTTAAATTGGAATCTTTGATCGGATATTTCAATAACTGTAGGTGTGAGACGGTTGTAAGGGGTGTAGTGGAGACCATAAAACAGATTTATTTGGGATGGATATCTGTTACAGTGGCATGCACTTTAATTAGGAAATCTTTCTTTGCAGAATTTGGAAATGTTGGCGGAGTCTCTTTCAATGCAATCATAGAAGTCTCAGAGAAATTCCATATGTGTTATTCCTCAAACGTAACTGTTACTATATTGCATCACTGACTTTATCGCCTCAGTCAGTATATAGTCTGTGAGGGTTTGTCCATCAGATATTAATACTGATTTTTCCCAGAATCTCAGACGTAAAGCAGAGGCACGTCCGACTGCAATAGGATTTAAAAAGTAAACTTAATTTGAAGCAAATGACAGTACATTGTAAACAGTAACATGGAATGGCTTTTAAACCGAGAGAATCTTTTTGGTGTAAGAGGAAATGCCACAAAATTACGGCATACCGGGTGCAATACGTCAAACAGCATAACAATACACATGGGGGGATGATTCAAGGAATCTGTGCACCGAAAAAACGGGATTTGTACGCCATTCTGCCTGCAAATCCCCATTTGTTAAATTTGGATTTGTGGGCAGAATGGCGCTCAAATTCCATGAATCAGCCCCATGGATATCTAGTATTTTACCTTTACTATAGTAGTGCCACAAACTGTTAGCATAGGTGTCCATAGAGACAGGCAGCAGCATCATGCATGCCAAAACAAAATAATACCACAGACACTAGTGGTGGCTGCAAAAATATGCAAGCAGCACTTCTTGCAGAATGGTGTAATACCAAAAGTTGTTACTAGAAGTCCCTGCGTAGCAAGCACAGATCTTCCATATAGACTGCAATACCAAACGTTGTTCATAGAGGAAGTTGCAGAAATTGCCATTTACAATATCTGTATATAGGTACAGTTCCACATTATTCTACTAGATGCCCCTTGGAACCAGGACAAAAAATGAATCTGCAAACTTGGAAACCATTCACGGTTTTACTGGCCTTTTTATGTTTCAAAAGCAAGACACCAGAAAATAACCAAGTTTATTGGCATGGGAACTAAAATGGACATTGCAATTAAAACACTGCAGTGAGAGTGTTCTGGCATGCATATATGATGCACAACTAAAGACAATTGTTTTCCTTGCCTTTCAATGATGTAACTTGAGCGAGTGTAATTATAGCTTAATTCATGAAACACTTTAAATTCAGTTTAAATTGGAAACTTTGATCAGATATTTCAATAACTGTAGGTTTGAGACAGTTGTAAGGGGTGCAGTGGAGACCATAAAACAAGTTTAATTGGGAGGTATATCTGTTACAGTGGCATGCACTTTAATTAGGAAATCTTTCTTTGCAGAATATGGAAATGTTGGCTGAGTGTCTTTCAATGCAATCATAGAAGTCTCAGAGAAATTCCATATGTGTTATTCCTCAAACGTAACTGTTACTATATTGCATCACTGACTTTATCGCCTCAGTCAGTATATAGTCTGTGAGGGTTTGTCCATCAGATATTCGTACTGATTTTTCCCAGAATCTCAGACGTAAAGCAGAGGGCACGTCGACTGCAATAGGATTTAAAAAGTAAACTTAATTTGAAGCAAATGACAGTACATTGTAAACAGTAACATGGAATGGCTTTTAAACCAAGAGAATCTTTGTGGTGTAAGAGGAAATGCCACAAAATTACGGCATACCGGGTGCAATTCGTCAACAGCATAACAATACACATGGGTATCTAGTCTTTTTTACTTTATTATAGTAGTGTCACACACTGTTAGCATAGGTCCCCAAAGAGACAGGCAGCAGCATCATGCATGCCAAAACAAAATAATACCACAGACACTAGTGGTGGCTGCAAAAATATGCAAGCAGCACTTCTTGCAGAATGGTGTAATGCCAAAGGTTGTTACTAGATGTCCCTGCGGAGCAAGCACAGAACTTCCAGATAGACTGCAATACCAAACGTTGTTCATAGAGGTCGTTGCAGAAATTGCCATTTACAATCTCTGTATACAGGTACAGTTCCACATTCTTCTACTAGATGCCCCTTGGAACCAGGACAAAAAATGAATCTGCAAACTTGGAAACCATTGACGGTTTTACTGGCCTTTTTATGTTTCAAAAGCAAGACACCAGAAAAAAGACCAAGTTTATTGGCATGGGAACTAAAACGGACATTGCAATTAAAACACTGCAGTGAGAGTGTTCTGGCATGCATATATGATGCACAACTAAAGACAATTGTTTTCCTTGCCTTTCAATTATGTAACTTGAGCGAGTGTAATTATAGCTTAATTCATGAAACACTTTAAATTCAGTTTAAATTGGAAACTTTGATCAGATATTTCAATAACTGTAGGTTTGAGACGGTTGTAAGGGGTGCAGTGTAGACCATAAAACAAGTTTAATTGGGAGGTATATCTGTTACAGTGGCATGCACTTTAATTAGGAAATCTTTCTTTGCAGAATATGGAAATGTTGGCTGAGTCTCTTTCAATGCAATCGTAGAAGTCTCAGAGAAATTCCATATGTGTTATTCCTCAAACGTAACTGTTACTATATTGCATCACTGACTTTATCGCCTCAGTCAGTATATAGCCTGTGAGGGTTTGTCCATCAGATATTCGTACTGATTTTTCCCAGAATCTCAGACGTAAAGCAGAGGCACGTCCGACTGCAATAGGATTTAAAAAGTAAACTTAATTTGAAGCAAATGACAGTACATTGTAAACAGTAACATGGAATGGCTTTTAAACCACGGGAATCTTTGTGGTGTAAGAGGAAATGCCACAAAATTACGCCATACCGGGTGCAATTCGTCAACAGCATAACAATACACATGGGTATCTAGTCTCTTTTACTTTATTATAGTAGTGTCACACACTGTTAGCATAGGTCCCCAAAGAGACAGGCAGCAGCATCATCCATGCCAGAAAAAAATAACACCACAGACACTAGTGGTGGCCGCAAAAATATGCAAGCAGCACTTCTTGCAGACTGTTGTAATACCAAAGGTTGTTACTAGATGTCCCTGCGGAGCAAGCTAAGAACTTCCATATAGACTGCAATACCAAACGTTGTTCATAGAGGATGTTGCAGAAATTGCCATTTACAATCTCTGTATATAGGTACAGTTCCACATTATTCTACTAGATGCCCCTTGGAACCAGGACAAAAAATGAATCTGCAAACTTGGAAACCATTCACGGTTTTACAGGCCTTTGACAGTTGCAAAAGCAAGACACCAGAAAAAAGGCCAGGTTTATTGGCATGGGAAATAAAATGGACATTGCAATTAAAACACTGCATTGAGAGTGTTCGGGCATGCATATATTATGCACCACTGAAGACAATTGTTTTCCTTGCCTTTCTATGATGTAACTTGAGCGAGTGCAATTATAGTTTAATTCATGAAACACTTTTAATTCAGTTTAAATTGGAATCTTTGATCGGATATTTCAATAACTGTAGGTGTGAGACGGTTGTAAGGGGTGTAGTGGAGACCATAAAACAGATTTATTTGGGAGGGATATCTGTTACAGTGGCATGCACTTTAATTAGGAAATCTTTCTTTGCAGAATATGGAAATGTTGGCTGAGTCTCTTTCAATGCAATCATAGAAGTCTCAGAGAAATTCCATATGTGTTATTCCTCAAACGTAACTGTTACTATATTACATCACTGACTTTATCGCCTCAGTCAGTATATAGTCTGTGAGGGTTTGTCCATCAGATATTCGTACTGATTTTTCCCAGAATCTCAGACGTAAAGCAGAGGCACGTCCGACTGCAATAGGATTTAAAAAGTACACTTAATTTGAAACAAATGACAGTACATTGTAAACAGTAACATGGAATGGCTTTTAAACCACAGGAATCTTTGTGGTGTGAGAGGAAATGCCACAAAATTACGGCATACCGGGTGCAATTCGTCAACAGCATAACAATACACATGGGTATCTAGTCTTTTTTACTTTATTATCGTAGTGTCACACACTGTTAGCATAGGTCCCCAAAGAGACAGGCAGCAGCATCATGCATGCCAGAAAAAAATAACACCACAGACACTAGTGGTGGCCGCAAAAATATGCAAGCAGCACTTCTTGCAGACTGTTGTAATACCAAAGGTTGTTACTAGATGTCCCTGCGGAGCAAGCTAAGAACTTCCATATAGACTGCAATACCAAACGTTGTTCATAGAGGATGTTGCAGAAATTGCCATTTACAATCTCTGTATATAGGTACAGTTCCACATTATTCTACTAGATGCCCCTTGGAACCAGGACAAAAAATGAATCTGCAAACTTGGAAACCATTCACGGTTTTACAGGCCTTTGACAGTTGCAAAAGCAAGACACCAGAAAAAAGGCCAAGTTTATTGGCATGGGAAATAAAATGGACATTGCAATTAAAACACTGCATTGAGAGTGTTCGGGCATGCATATATTATGCACCACTGAAGACAATTGTTTTCCTTGCCTTTCTATGATGTAACTTGAGCGAGTGCAATTATAGTTTAATTCATGAAACACTTTTAATTCAGTTTAAATTGGAATCTTTGATTGGATATTTCAATAACTGTAGGTGTGAGACGGTTGTAAGGGGTGTAGTGGAGACCATAAAACAGATTTATTTGGCAGGGATATCTGTTACAGTGGCATGCACTTTAATTAGGAAATCTTTCTTTGCAGAATATGGAAATGTTGGCTGAGTCTCTTTCAATGCAATCATAGAAGTCTCAGAGAAATTTCATATGTGTTATTCCTCAAACGTAACTGTTACTATATTACATCACTGACTTTATCGCCTCAGTCAGTATATAGTCTGTGAGGGTTTGTCCATCAGATATTCGAACTGATTTTTCCCAGAATCTCAGACGTAAAGCAGAGGCACGTCTGACTGCAATAGGATTTAAAAAGTAAACTTAATTTGAAGCAAATGACAGTACATTGTAAACAGTAACATGGAATGGCTTTTAAACCGAGAGAATCTTTGTGGTGTAAGAGGAAATGCCACAAAATTACGGCATACTGGGTGCAATACATCAAACAGCATAACAATACACATGGGGGGATGATTCATGGAATCTGTGCGCCGAAAAAAGGGGATTTGTACGCCATTCTGCCTGCAAATCCCCATTTGTTAAATTTTGATTTGTGGGCAGAAGGGGGCACAAATTCCATGAATCAGCCCCATGGATATCTAGTATTTTACCTTTACTATAGTAGTGCCACACACTGTTAGCATAGGTGTCCATAGAGACAGGCAGCAGCATCATGCATGCCAAAACAAAATAATACCACAGACACTAGTGGTGGCTGCAGAAATATGCAAGCAGCACTTCTTGCAGAATGGTGTAATACCAAAGGTTGTTACTAGATGTCGGTGCGGAGCAAGCACAGAACTTCCATATAGACTGTAATACCAAACGTTGTTCATAGAGGTCGTTGCAGAAATTGCCATTTACAATCTCTGTATACAGGTACAGTTCCACATTCTTCTACTAGATGCCCCTTGGAACCAGGACAAAAAATGAATCTGCAAACTTGGAAACCATTCACGGTTTTACTGGCCTTTTTATGTTTCAAAAGCAAGACAACAGAAAAAAGACCAAGTTTATTGGCATGGGAACTAAAACGGACATTGCAATTAAAACACTGCAGTGAGAGTGTTCTGGCATGCATATATGATGCACAACTAAAGACAATTGTTTTCCTTGCCTTTCAATGATGTAACTTGAGCGATTGTGATTATAGCTTAATTCATGAAAAGCTTTAAATTCAGTTTAAATTGGAAACTTTGATCAGATATTTCAATAACTGTAGGTTTGAGACGGTTGTAAGGGGTGCAGTGGAGACCATAAAACAAGTTTAATTGGGAGGTATATCTGTTACAGTGGCATGCACTTTAATTAGGAAATCTTTCTTTGCAGAATATGGAAATGTTGGCTGAGTCTCTTTCAATGCAATCATAGAAGTCTCAGAGAAATTCCATATGTGTTATTCCTCAAACGTAACTGTTACTATATTGCATCACTGACTTTATTGCCTCAGTCAGTATATAGTCTGTGAGGGTTTGTCCATCAGATATTCGTAGTGATTTTTCCCAGAATCTCAGACGTAAAGCAGAGGCACGTCCGACTGCTATAGGATTTAAAAAGTACACTTAATTTGAAGCAAATGACAGTACATTGTAAACAGTAACATGGAATGGCTTTTAAACCACGGGAATCTTTGTGGTGTAAGGGGAAATGACACAAAATTACGGCATACCGGGTGCAATTCGTCAACAGCATAACAATACACATGGGTATCTAGTCTTTTTTACTTTATTATAGTAGTGTCACACACTGTTAGCATAGGTCCCCAAAGAGACAGGCAGCAGCATCATGCATGCCAGAAAAAAATAACACCACAGACACTAGTGGTGGCCGCAAAAATATGCAAGCAGCACTTCTTGCAGACTGTTGTAATACCAAAGGTTGTTACTAGATGTCCCTGCGGAGCAAGCTAAGAACTTCCATATAGACTGCAATACCAAACGTTGTTCATAGAGGATGTTGCAGAAATTGCCATTTACAATCTCTGTATATAGGTACAGTTCCACATTATTCTACTAGAAGCCCCTTGGAACCAGGACAAAAAATGAATCTGCAAACTTGGAAACCATTCACGGTTTTACAGGCCTTTGACAGTTGCAAAAGCAAGACACCAGAAAAAAGGCCAAGTTTATTGCATTGGGAAATACAATGGACATTGCAATTAAAACACTGCATTGAGAGTGTTCGGGCATGCATATATTATGCACCACTAAAGACAATTGTTTTCCTTGCCTTTCTATGATGTAACTTGAGCGAGTGCAATTATAGTTTAATTCATGAAACACTTTTAATTCAGTTTAAATTGGAATCTTTGATCGGATATTTCAATAACTGTAGGTGTGAGACGGTTGTAAGGGGTGTAGTGGAGACCATAAAACAGATTTATTTGGGAGGGATATCTGTTACAGTGGCATGCACGTTAATTAGGAAATCTTTCTTTGCAGAATATGGAAATGTTGGCTGAGTCTCTTTCAATGCAATCATAGAAGTCTCAGAGAAATTCCATATGTGTTATTCCTCAAACATAACTGTTACTATATTACATCACTGACTTTATCGCCTCAGTCAGTATATAGTCTGTGAGGGTTTGTCCATCAGATATTCGAACTGATTTTTCCCAGAATCTCAGACGTAAAGCAGAGGCACGTCTGACTGCAATAGGATTTAAAAAGTAAACTTAATTTGAAGCAAATGGCAGTACATTGTAAACAGTAACATGGAATGGCTTTTAAACCGAGAGAATCTTTGTGGTGTAAGAGGAAATGCCACAAAATTACGGCATACCGGGTGCAATACGTCAAACAGCATAACAATACACATGGGGGGATGATTCATGGAATCTGTGCGCCGAAAAAACGGGATTTGTACGCCATTCTGCCTGCAAATCCCCATTTGTTAAATTTTGGTTTGTGGGCAGAAGGGCGCACAAATTCCATGAATCAGCCCCATGGATATCTAGTATTTTACCTTTACTATAGTAGTGCCACACACTGTTAGCATAGGTGTCAATAGAGACAGGCAGCAGCATCATGCATGCCAAAACAAAATAATACCACAGACACTAGTGGTGGCTGCAGAAATATGCAAGCAGCACTTCTTGCAGAATGGTGTAATACCAAAGGTTGTTACTAGATGTTGCTGCGGAGCAAGCACAGAACTTCCATATAGAATGCAATACCAAACGTTGTTCATAGAGGTCGTTGCAGAAATTGCCATTTACAATCTCTGTATACAGGTACAGTTCCACATTCTTCTACTAGATGCCCCTTGGAACCAGGACAAAAAATGAATCTGAAAACTTGGAAACCATTCACGGTTTTACTGGCCTTTTTATGTTTCAAAAGCAAGACACCAGAAAAAAGACCAAGTTTATTGGTATGGGAACTAAAACGGACATTGCAATTAAAACACTGCAGTGAGAGTGTTCTGGCATGCATATATGATGCACAAATAAAGACAATTGTTTTCCTTGCCTTTCAATGATGTAACTTGAGCGAGTGTGATTATAGCTTAATTCATGAAACACTTTAAATTCAGTTTAAATTGGAAACTTTGATCAGATATTTCAATAACTGTAGGTTTGAGACGGTTGTAAGGGGTGCAGTGGAGACCATAAAACAAGTTTAATTGAGGTATATCTGTTACAGTGGCATGCACTTGAATTAGGAAATCTTTCTTTGCAGAATATGGAAATGTTGGCTGAGTCTCTTTCAATGCAATCATAGAAGTCTCAGAGAAATTCCATATGTGTTATTCCTCAAACGTAACTGTTACTATATTGCATCACTGACTTTATCGCCTCAGTCAGTATATAGTCTGTGAGGGTTTGTCCATCAGATATTCGTACTGATTTTTCCTAGAATCTCAGACGTAAAGCAGAGGCACGTCCGACTGCAATAGGATTTAAAAAGTAAACTTAATTTGAAGCAAATGACAGTACATTGTAAACAGTAACATGGAATGGCTTTTAAACCACGGGAATCTTTGTGGTGTAAGAGGAAATGCCACAAAATTACGGCATACCGGGTGCAATTCGTCAACAGCATAACAATACACATGGGTATCTAGTCTTTTTTACTTTATTATAGTAGTGTCACACACTGTTAGCATAGGTCCCCAAAGAGACAGGCAGCAGCATCATGCATGCCAGAAAAAAATAACACCACAGACACTAGTGGTGGCCGCAAAAATATGCAAGCAGCACTTCTTGCAGACTGTTGTAATACCAAAGGTTGTTACTAGATGTCCATGCGGAGCAAGCACAGACTTCCATATAGACTGCAATACCAAACGTTGTTCATAGAGGACGTTGCAGAAATTGCCATTTACAATCTCTGTATATAGGTACAGTTCCACATTATTCTACTAGATGCCCCTTGGAACCAGGACAAAAAATGAATCTGCAAACTTGGAAACCATTCACGGTTTTACTGGCCTTTTTATGTTTCAAAAGCAAGACACCAGAAAAAAGACCAAGTTTATTGGCATGGGAACTAAAACGGACATTGCAATTAAAACACTGCAGTGAGAGTGTTCTGGCATGCATATATGATGCACAACTAAAGACAATTGTTTTCCTTGCCTTTCAATGATGTAACTTGAGCGAGTGTAATTATAGCTTAATTCATGAAACACTTTAAATTCAGTTTAAATTGGAAACTTTGATCAGATATTTCAATAACTGTAGCTTTGAGACGGTTGTAAGGGGTGCAGTGGAGACCATAAAAAAAGTTTAATTGGGAGGTATATCTGTTACAGTGGCATGCACTTTAATTAGGAAATCTTTCTTTGCAGAATATGGAAATGTTGGCTGAGTCTCTTTCAATGCAATCATAGAAGTCTCAGAGAAATTCCATATGTGTTATTCCTCAAACGTAACTGTTACTATATTGCATCACTGACTTTATCGCCTCAGTCAGTATATAGTCTGTGAGGGTTTGTCCATCAGATATTCGTACTGATTTTTCCCAGAATCTCAGACGTAAAGCAGAGGCACGTCCGACTGCAATAGGATTTAAAAAGTAAACTTAATTTGAAGCAAATGACAGTACATTGTAAACAGTAACATGGAATGGCTTTTAAACCACGGGAATCTTTGTGGTGTAAGAGGAAATGCCACAAAATTACGGCATACCGGGTGCAATTCGTCAACAGCATAACAATACACATGAGTATCTAGTCTTTTTTACTTTATTATAGTAGTGTCACACACTGTTAGCATAGGTCCCCAAAGAGACAGGCAGCAGCTTCATGCATGCCAGAAAAAAATAACACCACAGACACTAGTGGTGGCCGTAAAAATATGCAAGCAGCACTTCTTGCAGACTGTTGTAATACCAAAGGTTGTTACGAGATGTCCCTGCGGAGTAAGCACAGAACTTCCATATAAACTGCAATACCAAACGTTGTTCATAGAGGACGTTGCAGGAATTGCCATTTACAATCTCTGTATACAGGTACAGTTCCACATTCTTCTACTAGATGCCCCTTGGAAACAGGACAAAAAATGAATCTGCAAACTTGGAAACCATTCACGGTTTTACAGGCCTTTGACAGTTGCAAAAGCAAGACACCAGAAAAAAGGCCAAGTTTATTGCATTGGGAAATAAAATGGACATTGCAATTAAAACACTGCATTGAGAGTGTTCGGGCATGCATATATTATGCACCACTAAAGACAATTGTTTTCCTTGCCTTTCTATGATGTAACTTGAGCGAGTGCAATTATAGTTTAATTCATGAAACACTTTTAATTCAGTTTAAATTGGAATCTTTGATCGGATATTTCAATAACTGTAGGTGTGAGACGGTTGTAAGGGGTGTAGTGGAGACCATAAAACAGATTTATTTGGGAGGGATATCTGTTACAGTGGCATGCACTTTAATTAGGAAATCTTTCTTTGCAGAATATGGAAATGTTGGCTGAGTCTCTTTCAATGCAATCATAGAAGTCTCAGAGAAATTCCATATGTGTTATTCCTCAAACGTAACTGTTACTATATTGCATCACTGACTTTATCGCCTCAGTCAGTATATAGTCTGTGAGGGTTTGTCCATCAGATATTAATACTGATTTTTCCCAGAATCTCAGACGTAAAGCAGAGGCACGTCCGACTGCAATAGGATTTAAAAAGTAAACTTAATTTGAAGCAAATGACAGTACATTGTAAACAGTAACATGGAATGGCTTTTAAACCGAGAGAATCTTTTTGGTGTAAGAGGAAATGCCACAAAATTACGGCATACCGGGTGCAATACGTCAAACAGCATAACAATACACATGGGGGGATGATTCATGGAATCTGTGCACCGAAAAAACGGGATTTGTACGCCATTCTGCCTGCAAATCCCCATTTGTTAAATTTGGATTTGTGGGCAGAATGGCGCACAAATTCCATGAATCAGCCCCATGGATATCTAGTATTTTACCTTTACTATAGTAGTGCCACACACTGTTAGCATAGGTGTCCATAGAGACAGGCAGCAGCATCATGCATGCCAAAACAAAATAATACCACAGACACTAGTGGTGGCTGCAAAAATATGCAAGCAGCACTTCTTGCAGAATGGTGTAATACCAAAAGTTGTTACTAGAAGTCCCTGCGTAGCAAGCACAGATCTTCCATATAGACTGCAATACCAAACGTTGTTCATAGAGGTCGTTGCAGAAATTGCCATTTACAATCTCTGTATACAGGCACAGTTCCACATTCTTCTACTAGATGCCCCTTGGAACCAGGACAAAAAATGAATCTGCAAACTTGGAAACCATTCACGGTTTTACTGGCCTTTTTATGTTTCAAAAGCAAGACACCAGAAAATAACCAAGTTTATTGGCATGGGAATTAAAATGGACATTGCAATTAAAACACTGCAGTGAGAGTGTTCTGGCATGCATATATGATGCACAACTAAAGACAATTGTTTTCCTTGCCTTTCAATGATGTAACTTGAGCAAGTGTAATTATAGCTTAATTCATGAAACACTTTAAATTCAGTTTAAATTGGAAACTTTGATCAGATATTTCAATAACTGTAGGTTTGAGACAGTTGTAAGGGGTGCAGTGGAGACCATAAAACAAGTTTAATTGGGAGGTATATCTGTTACAGTGGCATGCACTTTAATTAGGAAATCTTTCTTTGCAGAATATGGAAATGTTGGCTGAGTCTCTTTCAATGCAATCATAGAAGTCTCAGAGAAATTCCATATGTGTTATTCCTCAAACGTAACTGTTACTATATTGCATCACTGATTTTATCGCCTCAGTCAGTATATAGTCTGTGAGGGTTTGTCCATCAGATATTCGTACTGATTTTTCCTAGAATCTCAGACGTAAAGCAGAGGCACGTCCGACTGCAATAGGATTTAAAAAGTAAACTTAATTTGAAGCAAATGACAGTACATTGTAAACAGTAACATGGAATGGCTTTTAAACCACGGGAATCTTTGTGGTGTAAGAGGAAATGCCACAAAATTACGGCATACCGGGTGCAATTCGTCAACAGCATAACAATACACATGGGTATCTAGTCTTTTTTACTTTATTATAGTAGTGTCACACACTGTTAGCATAGGTCCCCAAAGAGACAGGCAGCAGCATCATGCATGCCAGAAAAAAATAACACCACAGACACTAGTGGTGGCCGCAAAAATATGCAAGCAGCACTTCTTGCAGACTGTTGTAATACCAAAGGTTGTTACTAGATGTCCATGCGGAGCAAGCACAGACTTCCATATAGACTGCAATACCAAACGTTGTTCATAGAGGACGTTGCAGAAATTGCCATTTACAATCTCTGTATATAGGTACAGTTCCACATTATTCTACTAGATGCCCCTTGGAACCAGGACAAAAAATGAATCTGCAAACTTGGAAACCATTCACGGTTTTACTGGCCTTTTTATGTTTCAAAAGCAAGACACCAGAAAAAAGACCAAGTTTATTGGCATGGGAACTAAAACGGACATTGCAATTAAAACACTGCAGTGAGAGTGTTCTGGCATGCATATATGATGCACAACTAAAGACAATTGTTTTCCTTGCCTTTCAATGATGTAACTTGAGCGAGTGTAATTATAGCTTAATTCATGAAACACTTTAAATTCAGTTTAAATTGGAAACTTTGATCAGATATTTCAACAACTGTAGCTTTGAGAAGGTTGTAAGGGGTGCAGTGGAGACCATAAAACAAGTTTAATTGGGAGGTATATCTGTTACAGTGGCATGCACTTTAATTAGGAAATCTTTCTTTGCAGAATATGGAAATGTTGGCTGAGTCTCTTTCAATGCGATCATAGAAGTCTCAGAGAAATTCCATATGTGTTATTCCTCAAACGTAACTGTTACTATATTGCATCACTGATTTTATCGCCTCAGTCAGTATATAGTCTGTGAGGGTTTGTCCATCAGATATTCGTAGTGATTTTTCCCAGAATCTCAGACGTAAAGCAGAGGCACGTCCGACTGCAATAGGATTTAAAAAGTACACTTAATTTGAAGCAAATGACAGTGGGCCTCATTCCGAGTATGGCGGTAAGGGATAGCGGCCACCGCTAACGAGAGCGGTGGCGGTAATCCCTTACCGCCATACTCCGAGTTCCCTTAGCGCCATGGTGCTTTTAACACCTGCTTTTAGCAGGCGTTAAATACCATGGCGCTAAAGGACCTTGATGTTAATTACGCCACCGTAATTTACGGTGGCGTAATTGACGCCTTCCCCACTCCCATTATGCCCTATGGGGCAGGAATGGGAATGGGGAAGGGTAAATGGGGATTGGGGAATTACCGCCCCGCCAACCTTGGAATGGGGCGGTAATTCCGCCAACCACCAAGGCGCTGCCGGTCCGGGTACGGCGTCAACCAAGGCGTTAATAGCGCCATTGGTTAGCGCCGTACTCGGAATGAGGCCCAGTACATTGTAAACAGTAACATGGAATGGCTTTTAAACCACAGGAATATTTGTGGTGTAAGAGGAAATGCCACAAAATTACGGCATACCGGGTGCAATTCGTCAACAGCATAACAATACACATGGGTATCTAGTCTTTTTTACTTTATTATAGTAGTGTCACACACTGTTAGCATAGGTCCCCAAAGAGACAGGCAGCAGCATCATGCATGCCAGAAAAAAATAACACCACAGACACTAGTGGTGGCCGCAAAAATATGCAAGCAGCACTTCTTGCAGACTGTTGTAATACCAAAGGTTGTTACTAGATGTCCATGCGGAGCAAGCACAGACTTCCATATAGACTGCAATACCAAACGTTGTTCATAGAGGACGTTGCAGAAATTGCCATTTACAATCTCTGTATATAGGTACAGTTCCACATTATTCTACTAGATGCCCCTTGGAACCAGGACAAAAAATGAATCTGCAAACTTGGAAACCATTCACGGTTTTACTGGCCTTTTTATGTTTCAAAAGCAAGACACCAGAAAAAAGACCAAGTTTATTGGCATGGGAACTAAAACGGACATTGCAATTAAAACACTGCAGTGAGAGTGTTCTGGCATGCATATATGATGCACAACTAAAGACAATTGTTTTCCTTGCCTTTCAATGATGTAACTTGAGCGAGTGTAATTATAGCTTAATTCATGAAACACTTTAAATTCAGTTTAAATTGGAAACTTTGATCAGATATTTCAATAACTGTAGCTTTGAGAAGGTTGTAAGGGGTGCAGTGGAGACCATAAAACAAGTTTATTTGGGAGGGATATCTGTTACAGTGGCATGCACTTTAATTAGGAAATCTTTCTTTGCAGAATATGGAAATGTTGGCTGAGTCTCTTTCAATGCAATCATAGAAGTCTCAGAGAAATTCCATATGTGTTATTCCTCAAACGTAACTGTTACTATATTGCATCACTGACTTTATCGCCTCAGTCAGTATATAGTCTGTGAGGGTTTGTCCATCAGATATTCGTACTGATTTTTCCCAGAATCTCAGACGAAAAGCAGAGGCACGTCCGACTGCAATAGGATTTAAAAAGTAAACTTAATTTGAAGCAAATGACAGTACATTGTAAACAGTAACATGGAATGGCTTTTAAACCGAGAGAATCTTTGTGGTGTAAGAGGAAATGCCACAAAATTATGGCATACCGGGTGCAATACGTAAAACAGCATAACAATACACATGGGGGGATGATTCATGGAATCTGTGCGCCGAAAAAACGGGATTTGTACGCCATTCTGCCTGCAAATCCCCATTTGTTAAATTTTGATTTGTGGGCAGAATGGCGCACAAATTCCATGAATCAGCCCCATGGATATCTAGTATTTTACCTTTACTATAGTAGTGCCACACTCTGTTAGCATAGGTGTCCATAGAGACAGGCAGCAGCATCATGCATGCCAAAACAAAATATTACCACAGACACTAGTGGTGGCTGCAAAAATATGCAGCAGCACTTCTTGCAGAATGGTGTAATACCAAAGGTTCTTACTAGATGTCCCTGCGGAGCAAGCACAGAACTTCCATATAGACTGCAATACCAAACGTTGTTCATAGAGGTCGTTGCAGAAATTGCCATTTACAATCTCTGTATATAGGTACAGTTCCACATTCTTCTACTAGATGCCCCTTGGAACGAGGACAAAAAATGAATCTGCAAACTTGGAAACCATTCACGGTTTTACTGGCCTTTTTATGTTTCAAAAGCAAGACACCAGAAAAAAGACCAAGTTTATTGGCATGGGAACTAAAACGGACATTGCAATTAAAACACTGCAGTGAGAGTGTTCTGGCATGCATATATGATGCACAACTAAAGACAATTGTTTTCCTTGCCTTTCAATGATGTAACTTGAGCGAGTGTAATTATAGCTTAATTCATGAAACACTTTAAATTCAGTTTAAATTGGAAACTTTGATCAGATATCTCAATAACTGTAGCTTTGAGACGGTTGTAAGGGGTGCAGTGGAGACCATAAAACAAGTTTAATTGGGAGGTATATCTGTTACAGTGGCATGCACTTTAATTAGGAAATCTTTCTTTGCAGAATATGGAAATGTTGGCTGAGTCTCTTTCAATGCAATCATAAAGTCTCAGAGAAATTCCATATGTGTTATTCCTCAAAAGTAACTGTTACTATATTGCATCACTGACTTTATCGCCTCAGTCAGTATATAGTCTGTGAGGGTTTGTCCATCAGATATTCGTACTGATTTTTCCCAGAATCTCAGACGTAAAGCAGAGGCACGTCCGACTGCAATAGGATTTAAAAAGTAAACTTAATTTGAAGCAAATGAAAGTACATTGTAAACAGTAACATGGAATGGCTTTTAAACCACGGGAATCTTTGTGGTGTAAGAGGAAATGCCACAAAATTACGGCATACCGGGTGCAATTCGTCAACAGCATAACAATACACATGGGTATCTAGTCTTTTTTACTTTATTATAGTAGTGTCACACACTGTTAGCATAGGTCCCCAAAGAGACAGTCAGCAGCATCATGCATGCCAGAAAAAAATAACACCACAGACACTAGTGGTGGCCGTAAAAATATGCAAGCAGCACTTCTTGCAGACTGTTGTAATACCAAAGGTTGTTACGAGATGTCCCTGCGGAGTAAGCACAGAACTTCCATATAAACTGCAATACCAAACGTTGTTCATAGAGGATGTTGCAGGAATTGCCATTTACAATCTATGTATATAGGTACAGTTTCACATTATTCTACTAGATGCCCCTTGGAAACAGGACAAAAAATGAATCTGCAAACTTGGAAACCATTCACGGTTTTACAGGCCTTTGACAGTTGCAAAAGCAAGACACCAGAAAAAAGACCAAGTTTATTGGCATGGGAACTAAAACGGACATTGCAATTAAAACACTGCATTGAGAATGTTCGGGCATGCATATATTATGCACCACTAAAGACAATTGTTTTCCTTGCCTTTCTATGATGTAACTTGAGCGAGTGCAATTATAGTTTAATTCATGAAACACTTTTAATTCAGTTTAAATTGGAATCTTTGATCGGATATTTCAATAACTGTAGGTGTGAGACGGTTGTAAGGGGTGTAGTGGAGACCATAAAACAGATTTATTTGGGAGGGATATCTGTTACAGTGGCATGCACTTTAATTAGGAAATCTTTCTTTGCAGAATATGGAAATGTTGGCTGAGTCTCTTTCAACGCAATCATAGAAGTCTCAGAGAAATTCCATGTGTTATTCCTCAAACGTAACTGTTACTATATTGCATCACTGACTTTATCGCCTCAGTCAGTATATAGTCTGTGAGGGTTTGTCCATCAGATATTCGTACTGATTTTTCCCAGAATCTCAGACGTAAAGCAGAGGCACGTCCGACTGCAATAGGATTTAAAAAGTAAATTTAATTTGAAGCAAATGACAGTACATTGTAAACAGTAACATGGAATGGCTTTTAAACCGAGAGAATCTAAGTGGTGTAAGAGGAAATGACACAAAATTACGGCATACCGGGTGCAATACGTCAAACAGCATAACAATACACATGGGGGGATGATTCATGGAATCTGTGCACCGAAAAAACGGGATTTGTACGCCATTCTGCCTGCAAATCCCCATTTGTTAAATTTGGATTTGTGGGCAGAATGGCGCACAAATTCCATGAATCAGCCCCATGGATATCTAGTATTTTACCTTTACTGTAGTAGTGCCACACACTGTTAGCATAGGTGTCCATAGAGACAGGCAGCAGCATCATGCATGCCAAAACAAAATAATACCACAGACACTAGTGGTGGCTGCAAAAATATGCAAGCAGCACTTCTTGCAGACTGTTGTAATACCAAAGGTTGTTACTAGATGTCGCTGCGGAGCAAGCACAGAACTTCCATATAGACTGCAATACCAAACGTTGTTCATAGAGGAAGTTGCAGAAATTGCCATTTACAATATCTGTATATAGGTACAGTTCCACATTATTCTACTAGATGCCCCTTGGAACCAGGACAAAAAATGAATCTGCAAACTTGGAAACCATTCATGGTTTTACATGCCTTTGACAGTTGCAAAAGCAAGACACCAGAAAAAAGGCCAAGTTTATTGAATTGGGAAATAAAATGGACATTGCAATTAAAACACTGCATTGAGAGTGTTCGGGCATGCATATATTATGCACCACTAAAGACAATTGTTTTCCTTGCCTTTCTATGATGTAACTTGAGCGAGTGCAATTATAGTTTAATTCATGAAACACTTTTAATTCAGTTTAAATTGGAATCTTTGATCGGATATTTCAATAACTGTAGGTGTGAGACGGTTGTAAGGGGTGTAGTGGAGACCATAAAACAGATTTATTTGGGAGGGATATCTGTTACAGTGGCATGCACTTTAATTAGGAAATCTTTCTTTGCAGAATATGAAAATGTTGGCTGAGTCTCTTTCAATGCAATCATAGAAGTCTCAGAGAAATTCCATATGTGTTATTCCTCAAACGTAACTGTTACTATATTGCATCACTGACTTTATTGCCTCAGTCAGTATATAGTCTGTGAGGGTTTGTCCATCAGATATTCGTACTGATTTTTCCCAGAATCTCAGACGTAAAGCAGAGGCACGTCCGACTGCAATAGGATTTAAAAAGTACACTTAATTTGAAGCAAATGACAGTACATTGTAAACAGTAACATGGAATGGCTTTTAAACCACGGGAATCTTTGTGGTGTAAGAGGAAATGCCACAAAATTACGGCATACCGGGTGCAATTCGTCAACAGCATAACAATACACATGGGTATCTAGTCTTTTTTACTTTATTATAGTAGTGTCACACACTGTTAGCATAGGTCCCTAAAGAGACAGGCAGCAGCATCATGCATGCCAGAAAAAAATAACACCACAGACACTAGTGGTGGCCGCAAAAATATGCAAGCAGCACTTCTTGCAGACTGTTGTAATACCAAAGGTTGTTACTAGATGTCCCTGCGGAGCAAGCTAAGAACTTCCATATAGACTGCAATACCAAACGTTGTTCATAGAGTAAGTTGCAGAAATTGCCATTTACAATCTCTGTATATAGGTACAGTTCCACATTATTCTACTAGATGCCCCTTGGAACCAGGACAAAAAAATGAATCTGCAAACTTGGAAACCATTCACAATTTTACAGGCCTTTGACAGTTGCAAAAGCAAGAAACCAGAAAAAAGGCCAAGTTTATTGCATTGGGAAATAAAATGGACATTGCAATTAAAACACTGCATTGAGAGTGTTCGGGCATGCATATATTATGCACCACTAAAGACAATTGTTTTCCTTGCCTTTCTATGATGTAACTTGAGCGAGTGCAATTATAGTTTAATTCATGAAACACTTTTAATTCAGTTTAAATTGGAATCTTTGATCGGATATTTCAATAACTGTAGGTGTGAGACGGTTGTAAGGGGTGTAGTGGAGACCATAAAACAGATTTATTTGGGAGGGATATCTGTTACAGTGGCATGCACTTTAATTAGGAAATCTTTCTTTGCAGCATATGGAAATGTTGGCTGAGTCTCTTTCAATGCAATCATAGAAGTCTCAGAGAAATTCCATATGTGTTATTCCTCAAACGTAACTGTTACTATATTGCATCACTTACTTTATCGCCTCAGTCAGTATATAGTCTGTGAGGGTTTGTCCTCAGATATTCGTACTGATTTTTCCCAGAATCTCAGACGTAAAGCAGAGGCACGTCCGACTGCAATAGGATTTAAAAAGTAAACTTAATTTGAAGCAAATGACAGTACATTGTAAACAGTAACATGGAATGGCTTTTAAACCGAGAGAATCTTTGTGGTGTAAGAGGAAATGCCACAAAATTACGGCATACCGGGTGCAATACGTCAAACAGCTTAACAATACACATGGGGGGATGATTCATGGAGTCTGTGCGCCGAAAAAACGGGATTTGTACGCCATTCTGCCTGCAAATCCCCATTTGTTAAATTTTGATTTGTGGGCAGAAGGGCGCACAAATTCCATGAATCAGCCCCATGGATATCTAGTATTTTACCTTTACTATAGTAGTGCCACACACTGTTAGCATAGGTGTCCATAGAGACAGGCAGCAGCATCATGCATGCCAAAACAAAATAATACCACAGACACTAGTGGTGGCTGCAAAAATATGCAAGCAGCACTTCTTGCAGACTGTTGTAATACCAAAGGTTGTTACTAGATGTCGCTGCGGAGCAAGCACAGAACTTCCATATAGACTGCAATACCAAACGTTGTTCATAGAGGAAGTTGCAGAAATTGCCATTTACAATATCTGTATATAGGTACAGTTCCACATTATTCTACTAGATGCCCCTTGGAACCAGGACAAAAAATGAATCTGCAAACTTGGAAACCATTCATGGTTTTACATGCCTTTGACAGTTGCAAAAGCAAGACACCAGAAAAAAGGCCAAGTTTATTGAATTGGGAAATAAAATGGACATTGCAATTAAAACACTGCATTGAGAGTGTTCGGGCATGCATATATTATGCACCACTAAAGACAATTGTTTTCCTTGCCTTTCTATGATGTAACTTGAGCGAGTGCAATTATAGTTTAATTCATGAAACACTTTTAATTCAGTTTAAATTGGAATCTTTGATCGGATATTTCAATAACTGTAGGTGTGAGACGGTTGTAAGGGGTGTAGTGGAGACCATAAAACAGATTTATTTGGGAGGGATATCTGTTACAGTGGCATGCACTTTAATTAGGAAATCTTTCTTTGCAGAATATGAAAATGTTGGCTGAGTCTCTTTCAATGCAATCATAGAAGTCTCAGAGAAATTCCATATGTGTTATTCCTCAAACGTAACTGTTACTATATTGCATCACTGACTTTATTGCCTCAGTCAGTATATAGTCTGTGAGGGTTTGTCCATCAGATATTCGTACTGATTTTTCCCAGAATCTCAGACGTAAAGCAGAGGCACGTCCGACTGCAATAGGATTTAAAAAGTACACTTAATTTGAAGCAAATGACAGTACATTGTAAACAGTAACATGGAATGGCTTTTAAACCACGGGAATCTTTGTGGTGTAAGAGGAAATGCCACAAAATTACGGCATACCGGGTGCAATTCGTCAACAGCATAACAATACACATGGGTATCTAGTCTTTTTTACTTTATTATAGTAGTGTCACACACTGTTAGCATAGGTCCCTAAAGAGACAGGCAGCAGCATCATGCATGCCAGAAAAAAATAACACCACAGACACTAGTGGTGGCCGCAAAAATATGCAAGCAGCACTTCTTGCAGACTGTTGTAATACCAAAGGTTGTTACTAGATGTCCCTGCGGAGCAAGCTAAGAACTTCCATATAGACTGCAATACCAAACGTTGTTCATAGAGTAAGTTGCAGAAATTGCCATTTACAATCTCTGTATATAGGTACAGTTCCACATTATTCTACTAGATGCCCCTTGGAACCAGGACAAAAAAATGAATCTGCAAACTTGGAAACCATTCACAATTTTACAGGCCTTTGACAGTTGCAAAAGCAAGAAACCAGAAAAAAGGCCAAGTTTATTGCATTGGGAAATAAAATGGACATTGCAATTAAAACACTGCATTGAGAGTGTTCGGGCATGCATATATTATGCACCACTAAAGACAATTGTTTTCCTTGCCTTTCTATGATGTAACTTGAGCGAGTGCAATTATAGTTTAATTCATGAAACACTTTTAATTCAGTTTAAATTGGAATCTTTGATCGGATATTTCAATAACTGTAGGTGTGAGACGGTTGTAAGGGGTGTAGTGGAGACCATAAAACAGATTTATTTGGGAGGGATATCTGTTACAGTGGCATGCACTTTAATTAGGAAATCTTTCTTTGCAGCATATGGAAATGTTGGCTGAGTCTCTTTCAATGCAATCATAGAAGTCTCAGAGAAATTCCATATGTGTTATTCCTCAAACGTAACTGTTACTATATTGCATCACTTACTTTATCGCCTCAGTCAGTATATAGTCTGTGAGGGTTTGTCCTCAGATATTCGTACTGATTTTTCCCAGAATCTCAGACGTAAAGCAGAGGCACGTCCGACTGCAATAGGATTTAAAAAGTAAACTTAATTTGAAGCAAATGACAGTACATTGTAAACAGTAACATGGAATGGCTTTTAAACCGAGAGAATCTTTGTGGTGTAAGAGGAAATGCCACAAAATTACGGCATACCGGGTGCAATACGTCAAACAGCTTAACAATACACATGGGGGGATGATTCATGGAGTCTGTGCGCCGAAAAAACGGGATTTGTACGCCATTCTGCCTGCAAATCCCCATTTGTTAAATTTTGATTTGTGGGCAGAAGGGCGCACAAATTCCATGAATCAGCCCCATGGATATCTAGTATTTTACCTTTACTATAGTAGTGCCACACACTGTTAGCATAGGTGTCCATAGAGACAGGCAGCAGCATCATGCATGCCAAAACAAAATAATACCACAGACACTAGTGGTGGCTGCAGAAATATGCAAGCAGCACTTCTTGCAGAATGGTGTAATACCAAAGGTTGTTACTAGATGTCGGTGCGGAGCAAGCACAGAACTTCCATATAGACTGCAATACCAAACGTTGTTCATAGAGGTCGTTGCAGAAATTGCCATTTACAATCTCTGTATACAGGTACAGTTCCACATTCTTCTACTAGATGCCCCTTGGAACCAGGACAAAAAATGAATCTGCAAACTTGGAAACCATTCACGGTTTTACTGGCCTTTTTATGTTTCAAAAGCAAGACACCAGAAAAAAGACCAAGTTTATTGGCATGGGAACTAAAACGGACATTGCAATTAAAACACTGCAGTGAGAGTGTTCTGGCATGCATATATGATGCACAACTAAAGACAATTGTTTTCCTTGCCTTTCAATGATGTAACTTGAGCGATTGTGATTATAGCTTAATTCATGAAAAGCTTTAAATTCAGTTTAAATTGGAAACTTTGATCAGATATTTCAATAACTGTAGGTTTGAGACGGTTGTAAGGGGTGCAGTGGAGACCATAAAACAAGTTTAATTGGGAGGTATATCTGTTACAGTGGCATGCACTTTAATTAGGAAATCTTTCTTTGCAGAATATGGAAATGTTGGCTGAGTCTCTTTCAATGCAATCATAGAAGTCTCAGAGAAATTCCATATGTGTTATTCCTCAAACGTAACTGTTACTATATTGCATCACTGACTTTATTGCCTCAGTCAGTATATAGTCTGTGAGGGTTTGTCCATCAGATATTCGTAGTGATTTTTCCCAGAATCTCAGACGTAAAGCAGAGGCACGTCCGACTGCTATAGGATTTAAAAAGTACACTTAATTTGAAGCAAATGACAGTACATTGTAAACAGTAACATGGAATGGCTTTTAAACCACGGGAATCTTTGTGGTGTAAGGGGAAATGACACAAAATTACGGCATACCGGGTGCAATTCGTCAACAGCATAACAATACACATGGGTATCTAGTCTTTTTTACTTTATTATAGTAGTGTCACACACTGTTAGCATAGGTCCCCAAAGAGACAGGCAGCAGCATCATGCATGCCAAAAAAAAATAACACCACAGACACTAGTGGTGGCCGCAAAAATATGCAAGCAGCACTTCTTGCAGACTGTTGTAATACCAAAGGTTGTTACTAGATGTCCCTGCGGAGCAAGCTAAGAACTTCCATATAGACTGCAATACCAAACGTTGTTCATAGAGGATGTTGCAGAAATTGCCATTTACAATCTCTGTATATAGGTACAGTTCCACATTATTCTACTAGATGCCCCTTGGAACCAGGACAAAAAATGAATCTGCAAACTTGGAAACCATTCACGGTTTTACAGGCCTTTGACAGTTGCAAAAGCAAGACACCAGAAAAAAGGCCAAGTTTATTGCATTGGGAAATACAATGGACATTGCAATTAAAACACTGCATTGAGAGTGTTCGGGCATGCATATATTATGCACCACTAAAGACAATTGTTTTCCTTGCCTTTCTATGATGTAACTTGAGCGAGTGCAATTATAGTTTAATTCATAAAACACTTTTAATTCAGTTTAAATTGGAATCTTTGATCGGATATTTCAATAACTGTAGGTGTGAGACGGTTGTAAGGGGTGTAGTGGAGACCATAAAACAGATTTATTTGGGAGGGATATCTGTTACAGTGGCATGCACTTTAATTAGGAAATCTTTCTTTGCAGAATATGGAAATGTTGGCTGAGTCTCTTTCAATGCAATCATAGAAGTCTCAGAGAAATTCCATATGTGTTATTCCTCAAACATAACTGTTACTATATTACATCACTGACTTTATCGCCTCAGTCAGTATATAGTCTGTGAGGGTTTGTCCATCAGATATTCGAACTGATTTTTCCCAGAATCTCAGACGTAAAGCAGAGGCACGTCTGACTGCAATAGGATTTAAAAAGTAAACTTAATTTGAAGCAAATGGCAGTACATTGTAAACAGTAACATGGAATGGCTTTTAAACCGAGAGAATCTTTGTGGTGTAAGAGGAAATGCCACAAAATTACAGCATACCGGGTGCAATACGTCAAACAGCATAACAATACACATGGGGGGATGATTCATGGAATCTGTGCGCCGAAAAAACGGGATTTGTACGCCATTCTGCCTGCAAATCCCCATTTGTTAAATTTTGATTTGTGGGCAGAAGGGCGCACAAATTCCATGAATCAGCCCCATGGATATCTAGTATTTTACCTTTACTATAGTAGTGCCACACACTGTTAGCATAGGTGTCAATAGAGACAGGCAGCAGCATCATGCATGCCAAAACAAAATAATACCACAGACACTAGTGGTGGCTGCAGAAATATGCAAGCAGCACTTCTTGCAGAATGGTGTAATACCAAAGGTTGTTACTAGATGTTGCTGCGGAGCAAGCACAGAACTTCCATATAGAATGCAATACCAAACGTTGTTCATAGAGGTCGTTGCAGAAATTGCCATTTACAATCTCTGTATACAGGTACAGTTCCACATTCTTCTACTAGATGCCCCTTGGAACCAGGACAAAAAATGAATCTGAAAACTTGGAAACCATTCACGGTTTTACTGGCCTTTTTATGTTTCAAAAGCAAGACACCAGAAAAAAGACCAAGTTTATTGGTATGGGAACTAAAACGGACATTGCAATTAAAACACTGCAGTGAGAGTGTTCTGGCATGCATATATGATGCACAAATAAAGACAATTGTTTTCCTTGCCTTTCAATGATGTAACTTGAGCGAGTGTGATTATAGCTTAATTCATGAAACACTTTAAATTCAGTTTAAATTGGAAACTTTGATCAGATATTTCAATAACTGTAGGTTTGAGACGGTTGTAAGGGGTGCAGTGGAGACCATAAAACAAGTTTAATTGAGGTATATCTGTTACAGTGGCATGCACTTGAATTAGGAAATCTTTCTTTGCAGAATATGGAAATGTTGGCTGAGTCTCTTTCAATGCAATCATAGAAGTCTCAGAGAAATTCCATATGTGTTATTCCTCAAACGTAACTGTTACTATATTGGATCACTGACTTTATCGCCTCAGTCAGTATATAGTCTGTGAGGGTTTGTCCATCAGATATTAATACTGATTTTTCCCAGAATCTCAGACGTAAAGCAGAGGCACGTCCGACTGCAATAGGATTTAAAAAGTAAACTTAATTTGAAGCAAATGACAGTACATTGTAAACAGTAACATGGAATGGCTTTTAAACCGAGAGAATCTTTTTGGTGTAAGAGGAAATGCCACAAAATTACGGCATACCGGGTGCAATACGTCAAACAGCATAACAATACACATGGGGGGATGATTCATGGAATCTGTGCACCGAAAAAACGGGATTTGTACGCCATTCTGCCTGCAAATCCCCATTTGTTAAATTTGGATTTGTGGGCAGAATGGCGCACAAATTCCATGAATCAGCCCCATGGATATCTAGTATTTTACCTTTACTATAGTAGTGCCACACACTGTTAGCATAGGTGTCCATAGAGACAGGCAGCAGCATCATGCATGCCAAAACAAAATAACACCACAGACACTAGTGGTGGCCGCAAAAATATGCAAGCAGCACTTCTTGCAGACTGTTGTAATACCAAAGGTTGTTACTAGATGTCCATGCGGAGAAAGCACAGACTTCCATATAGACTGCAATACCAAACGTTGTTCATAGAGGACGTTGCAGAAATTGCCATTTACAATCTCTGTATATAGGTACAGTTCCACATTATTCTACTAGATGCCCCTTGGAACCAGGACAAAAAATGAATCTGCAAACTTGGAAACCATTCACGGTTTTACTGCCCTTTTTATGTTTCAAAAGCAAGACACCAGAAAAAAGACCAAGTTTATTGGCATGGGAACTAAAACGGACATTGCAATTAAAACACTGCAGTGAGAGTGTTCTGGCATGCATATATGATGCACAACTAAAGACAATTGTTTTCCTTGCCTTTCAATGATGTAACTTGAGCGAGTGTAATTATAGCTTAATTCATGAAACACTTTAAATTCAGTTTAAATTGGAAACTTTGATCAGATATTTCAATAACTGTAGCTTTGAGAAGGTTGTAAGGGGTGCAGTGGAGACCATAAAACAAGTTTAATTGGGAGGTATATCTGTTACAGTGGCATGCACTTTAATTAGGAAATCTTTCTTTGCAGAATATGGAAATGTTGGCTGAGTCTCTTTCAATGCAATCATAGAAGTCTCAGAGAAATTCCATATGTGTTATTCCTCAAACGTAACTGTTACTATATTGCATCACTGATTTTATCGCCTCAGTCAGTATATAGTCTGTGAGGGTTTGTCCATCAGATATTCGTAGTGATTTTTCCCAGAATCTCAGACGTAAAGCAGAGGCACGTCCGACTGCAATAGGATTTAAAAAGTACACTTAATTTGAAGCAAATGACAGTACATTGTAAACAGTAACATGGAATGGCTTTTAAACCACAGGAATCTTTGTGGTGTAAGAGGAAATGCCACAAAATTACGGCATACCGGGTGCAATTCGTCAACAGCATAACAATACACATGGGTATCTAGTCTTTTTTACTTTATTATAGTAGTGTCACACACTGTTAGCATAGGTCCCCAAAGAGACAGGTAGCAGCATCATGCATGCCAGAAAAAAATAACACCACAAACACTAGTGGTGGCCGCAAAAATATGCAAGCAGCACTTCTTGCAGACTGTTGTAATACCAAAGGTTGTTACTAGATGTCCATGCGGAGCAAGCACAGACTTCCATATAGACTGCAATACCAAACGTTGTTCATAGAGGACGTTGCAGAAATTGCCATTTACAATCTCTGTATATAGGTACAGTTCCACATTATTCTACTAGATGCCCCTTGGAACCAGGACAAAAAATGAATCTGCAAACTTGGAAACCATTCACGGTTTTACAGGCCTTTGACAGTTGCAAAAGCAAGACACCAGAAAAAAGGCCAAGTTTATTGGCATGGGAAATAAAATGGACATTGCAATTAAAACAGTGCATTGAGAGTGTTCGGGCATGCATATATTATGCACCACTAAAGACAATTGTTTTCCTTGCCTTTCTATGATGTAACTTGAGCGAGTGCAATTATAGTTTAATTCATGAAACACTTTTAATTCAGTTTAAATTGGAATCTTTGATCGGATATTTCAATAACTGTAGGTGTGAGACGGTTGTAAGGGGTGTAGTGGAGACCATAAAACAGATTTATTTGGGAGGGATATCTGTTACAGTGGCATGCACTTTAATTAGGAAATCTTTCTTTGCAGAGTATGGAAATGTTGGCTGAGTCTCTTTCAATGCAATCATAGAAGTCTCCGCGAAATTCCATATGTGTTATTCCTCAAACGTAACTGTTACTATATTGCATCACTGACTTTATCGCCTCAGTCAGTATATAGTCTATGAGGGTTTGTCCATCAGATATTCGTACCGATTTTTCCCAGAATCTCAGACGAAAAGCAGAGGCACGTCCGACTGCAATAGGATTTAAAAAGTAAACTTAATTTGAAGCAAATGACAGTACATTGTAAACAGTAACATGGAATGGCTTTTAAACCGAGAGAATCTTTGTGGTGTAAGAGGAAATGCCACAAAATTACGGCATACCGGGTGCAATACGTAAAACAGCATAACAATACACATGGGGGGAGGATTCATGGAATCTGTGCGCCGAAAAAACGGGATTTGTACGCCATTCTGCCTGCAAATCCCCATTTGTTAAATTTTGATTTGTGGGCAGAATGGCGCACAAATTCCATGAATCAGCCCTATGGATATCTAGTATTTTACCTTTACTATAGTAGTGCCACACACTGTTAGCATAGGTGTCCATAGAGACAGGCAGCAGCATCATGCATGCCAAAACAAAATAATACCACAGGCACTAGTGGTGGCTGCAAAAATATGCAAGCAGCACTTCTTGCAGAATGGTGTAATACCAAAGGTTCTTACTAGATGTCCCTGCGGAGCAAGCACAGAACTTCCATATAGACTGCAATACCAAACGTTGTTCATAGAGGTTGTTGCAGAAATTGCCATTTACAATCTCTGTATATAGGTACAGTTCCACATTCTTCTACTAGATGCCCCTTGGAACGAGGACAAAAAATGAATCTGCAAACTTGGAAACCATTCACGGTTTTACAGGCCTTTTTATGTTTCAAAAGCAAGACACCAGAAAAAAGACCAAGTTTATTGGCATGGGAACTAAAACGGACATTGCAATTAAAACACTGCAGTGAGAGTGTTCTGGCATGCATATATGATGCACAACTAAAGACAATTCTTTTCCTTGCCTTTCAATGATGTAACTTGAGCGAGTGTAATTATAGCTTAATTCATGAAACACTTTAAATTCAGTTTAAATTGGAAACTTTGATCAGATATCTCAATAACTGTAGCTTTGAGACGGTTGTAAGGGGTGCAGTGGAGACCATAAAACAAGTTTAATTGGGAGGTATGTCTGTTACAGTGGCATGCACTTTAATTAGGAAATCTTTCTTTGCAGAATATGGAAATGTTGGCTGAGTCTCTTTCAATGCAATCATAGAAGTCTCAGAGAAATTCCATATGTGTTATTCCTCAAACGTAACTGTTACTATATTGCATCACTGATTTTATCGCCTCAGTCAGTATATAGTCTGTGAGGGTTTGTTCATCAGATATTCATAGTGATTTTTCCCAGAATCTCAGACGTAAAGCAGAGGCACGTCCGACTGCAATAGGATTTAAAAAGTACACTTAATTTGAAGCAAATGACAGTACATTGTAAACAGTAACATGGAATGGCTTTTAAACCACAGGAATCTTTGTGGTGTAAGAGGAAATGCCACAAAATTACGGCATACCGGGTGCAATTCGTCAACAGCATAACAATACACATGGGTATCTAGTCTTTTTTACTTTATTATAGTAGTGTCACACACTGTTAGCATAGGTCCCCAAAGAGACAGGCAGCAGCATCATGCATGCCAGAAAAAAATAACACCACAGACACTAGTGGTGGCCGCAAAAATATGCAAGCAGCACTTCTTGCAGACTGTTGTAATACCAAAGGTTGTTACTAGATGTCCATGCGGAGCAAGCACAGACTTCCATATAGACTGCAATACCAAACGTTGTTCATAGAGGACGTTGCAGAAATTGCCATTTACAATCTCTGTATATAGGTACAGTTCCACATTATTCTACTAGATGCCCCTTGGAACCAGGACAAAAAATGAATCTGCAAACTTGGAAACCATTCACGGTTTTACAGGCCTTTGACAGTTGCAAAAGCAAGACACCAGAAAAAAGGCCAAGTTTATTGGCATGGGAAATAAAATGGACATTGCAATTAAAACACTGCATTGAGAGTGTTTGGGCATGCATATATTATGCACCACTAAAGACAATTGTTTTCCTTGCCTTTCTATGATGTAACTTGAGCGGGTGCAATTATAGTTTAATTCATGAAACACTTTTAATTCAGTTTAAATTGGAATCTTTGATCGGATATTTCAATAACTGTAGGTGTGAGACGGTTGTAAGGGGTGTAGTGGAGACCATAAAACAGATTTATTTGGGAGGGATATCTGTTACAGTGGCATGCACTTTAATTAGGAAATCTTTCTTTGCAGAGTATGGAAATGTTGGCTGAGTCTCTTTCAATGCAATCATAGAAGTCTCAGAGAAATTCCATATGTGTTATTCCTCAAACGTAACTGTTACTATATTGCATCACTGACTTTATCGCCTCAGTCAGTATATAGTCTGTGAGGGTTTGTCCATCAGATATTAATACTGATTTTTCCCAGAATCTCAGACGTAAAGCAGAGGCACGTCCGACTGCAATAGGATTTAAAAAGTAAACTTAATTTGAAGCAAATGACAGTACATTGTAAACAGTAACATGGAATGGCTTTTAAACCGAGAGAATCTTTTTGGTGTAAGAGGAAATGCCACAAAATTACGGCATACCGGGTGCAATACGTCAAACAGCATAACAATACACATGGGGGGATGATTCATGGAATCTGTGCACCGAAAAAACGGGATTTGTACGCCATTCTGCCTGCAAATCCCCATTTGTTAAATTTGGATTTGTGGGCAGAATGGCGCACAAATTCCATGAATCAGCCCCATGGATATCTAGTATTTTACCTTTACTATAGTAGTGCCACACACTGTTAGCATAGGTGTCCATAGAGACAGGCAGCAGCATCATGCATGCCAAAACAAAATAATACCACAGACACTAGTGGTGGCTGCAAAAATATGCAAGCAGCACTTCTTGCAGAATGGTGTAATACCAAAAGTTGTTACTAGAAGTCCCTGCGTAGCAAGCACAGATCTTCCATATAGACTGCAATACCAAACGTTGTTCATAGAGGTCGTTGCAGAAATTGCCATTTACAATCTCTGTATACAGGTACAGTTCCACATTCTTCTACTAGATGCCCCTTGGAACCAGGACAAAAAATGAATCTGCAAACTTGGAAACCATTCACGGTTTTACTGGCCTTTTTATGTTTCAAAAGCAAGACACCAGAAAATAACCAAGTTTATTGGCATGGGAATTAAAATGGACATTGCAATTAAAACACTGCAGTGAGAGTGTTCTGGCATGCATATATGATGCACAACTAAAGACAATTGTTTTCCTTGCCTTTCAATGATGTAACTTGAGCAAGTGTAATTATAGCTTAATTCATGAAACACTTTAAATTCAGTTTAAATTGGAAACTTTGATCAGATATTTCAATAACTGTAGGTTTGAGACAGTTGTAAGGGGTGCAGTGGAGACCATAAAACAAGTTTAATTGGGAGGTATATCTGTTACAGTGGCATGCACTTTAATTAGGAAATCTTTCTTTGCAGAATATGGAAATGTTGGCTGAGTCTCTTTCAATGCAATCATAGAAGTCTCAGAGAAATTCCATATGTGTTATTCCTCAAACGTAACTGTTACTATATTGCATCACTGATTTTATCGCCTCAGTCAGTATATAGTCTGTGAGGGTTTGTCCATCAGATATTCGTACTGATTTTTCCTAGAATCTCAGACGTAAAGCAAAGGCACGTCCGACTGCAATAGGATTTAAAAAGTAAACTTAATTTGAAGCAAATGACAGTACATTGTAAACAGTAACATGGAATGGCTTTTAAACCACGGGAATCTTTGTGGTGTAAGAGGAAATGCCACAAAATTACGGCATACCGGGTGCAATTCGTCAACAGCATAACAATACACATGGGTATCTAGTCTTTTTTACTTTATTATAGTAGTGTCACACACTGTTAGCATAGGTCCCCAAAGAGACAGGCAGCAGCATCATGCATGCCAGAAAAAAATAACACCACAGACACTAGTGGTGGCCGCAAAAATATGCAAGCAGCACTTCTTGCAGACTGTTGTAATACCAAAGGTTGTTACTAGATGTCCATGCGGAGCAAGCACAGACTTCCATATAGACTGCAATACCAAACGTTGTTCATAGAGGACGTTGCAGAAATTGCCATTTACAATCTCTGTATATAGGTACAGTTCCACATTATTCTACTAGATGCCCCTTGGAACCAGGACAAAAAATGAATCTGCAAACTTGGAAACCATTCACGGTTTTACTGCCCTTTTTATGTTTCAAAAGCAAGACACCAGAAAAAAGACCAAGTTTATTGGCATGGGAACTAAAACGGACATTGCAATTAAAACACTGCAGTGAGAGTGTTCTGGCATGCATATATGATGCACAACTAAAGACAATTGTTTTCCTTGCCTTTCAATGATGTAACTTGAGCGAGTGTAATTATAGCTTAATTCATGAAACACTTTAAATTCAGTTTAAATAGGAAACTTTGATCAGATATTTCAATAACTGTAGCTTTGAGAAGGTTGTAAGGGGTGCAGTGGAGACCATAAAACAAGTTTAATTGGGAGGTATATCTGTTACAGTGGCATGCACTTTAATTAGGAAATCTTTCTTTGCAGAATATGGAAATGTTGGCTGAGTCTCTTTCAATGCAATCATAGAAGTCTCAGAGAAATTCCATATGTGTTATTCCTCAAACGTAACTGTTACTATATTGCATCACTGATTTTATCGCCTCAGTCAGTATATAGTCTGTGAGGGTTTGTCCATCAGATATTCGTAGTGATTTTTCCCAGAATCTCAGACGTAAAGCAGAGGCACGTCCGACTGCAATAGGATTTAAAAAGTACACTTAATTTGAAGCAAATGACAGTACATTGTAAACAGTAACATGGAATGGCTTTTAAACCACAGGAATCTTTGTGGTGTAAGAGGAAATGCCACAAAATTACGGCATACCGGGTGCAATTCGTCAACAGCATAACAATACACATGGGTATCTAGTCTTTTTTACTTTATTATAGTAGTGTCACACACTGTTAGCATAGGTCCCCAAAGAGACAGGTAGCAGCATCATGCATGCCAGAAAAAAATAACACCACAAACACTAGTGGTGGCCGCAAAAATATGCAAGCAGCACTTCTTGCAGACTGTTGTAATACCAAAGGTTGTTACTAGATGTCCATGCGGAGCAAGCACAGACTTCCATATAGACTGCAATACCAAACGTTGTTCATAGAGGACGTTGCAGAAATTGCCATTTACAATCTCTGTATATAGGTACAGTTCCACATTATTCTACTAGATGCCCCTTGGAACCAGGACAAAAAATGAATCTGCAAACTTGGAAACCATTCACGGTTTTACAGGCCTTTGACAGTTGCAAAAGCAAGACACCAGAAAAAAGGCCAAGTTTATTGGCATGGGAAATAAAATGGACATTGCAATTAAAACACTGCATTGAGAGTGTTCGGGCATGCATATATTATGCACCACTAAAGACAATTGTTTTCCTTGCCTTTCTATGATGTAACTTGAGCGAGTGCAATTATAGTTTAATTCATGAAACACTTTTAATTCAGTTTAAATTGGAATCTTTGATCGGATATTTCAATAACTGTAGGTGTGAGACGGTTGTAAGGGGTGTAGTGGAGACCATAAAACAGATTTATTTGGGAGGGATATCTGTTACAGTGGCATGCACTTTAATTAGGAAATCTTTCTTTGCAGAGTATGGAAATGTTGGCTGAGTCTCTTTCAATGCAATCATAGAAGTCTCAGCGAAATTCCATATGTGTTATTCCTCAAACGTAACTGTTACTATATTGCATCACTGACTTTATCGCCTCAGTCAGTATATAGTCTGTGAGGGTTTGTCCATCAGATATTCGTACTGATTTTTCCCAGAATCTCAGACGAAAAGCAGAGGCACGTCCGACTGCAATAGGATTTAAAAAGTAAACTTAATTTGAAGAAAATGACAGTACATTGTAAACAGTAACATGGAATGGCTTTTAAACCGAGAGAATCTTTGTGGTGTAAGAGGAAATGCCACAAAATTACGGCATACCGGGTGCAATACGTAAAACAGCATAACAATACACATGGGGGGAGGATTCATGGAATCTGTGCGCCGAAAAAACGGGATTTGTACGCCATTCTGCCTGCAAATCCCCATTTGTTAAATTTTGATTTGTGGGCAGAATGGCGCACAAATTCCATGAATCAGCCCCATGGATATCTAGTATTTTACCTTTACTATAGTAGTGCCACACACTGTTAGCATAGGTGTCCATAGAGACAGGCAGCAGCATCATGCATGCCAAAACAAAATAATACCACAGACACTAGTGGTGGCTGCAAAAATATGCAAGCAGCACTTCTTGCAGAATGGTGTAATACCAAAGGTTCTTACTAGATGCCCCTGCGGAGCAAGCACAGAACTTCCATATAGACTGCAATACCAAACGTTGTTCATAGAGGTTGTTGCAGAAATTGCCATTTACAATCTCTGTATATAGGTACAGTTCCACATTCTTCTACTAGATGCCCCTTGGAACGAGGACAAAAAATGAATCTGCAAACTTGGAAACCATTCACGGTTTTACTGGCCTTTTTATGTTTCAAAAGCAAGACACCAGAAAAAAGACCAAGTTTATTGGCATGGGAACTAAAACGGACATTGCAATTAAAACACTGCAGTGAGAGTGTTCTGGCATGCATATATGATGCACAACTAAAGACAATTCTTTTCCTTGCCTTTCAATGATGTAACTTGAGCGAGTGTAATTATAGCTTAATTCATGAAACACTTTAAATTCAGTTTAAATTGGAAACTTTGATCAGATAGCTCAATAACTGTAGCTTTGAGACGGTTGTAAGGGGTGCAGTGGAGACCATAAAACAAGTTTAATTGGGAGGTATGTCTGTTACAGTGGCATGCACTTTAATTAGGAAATCTTTCTTTGCAGAATATGGAAATGTTGGCTGAGTCTCTTTCAATGCAATCATAGAAGTCTCAGAGAAATTCCATATGTGTTATTCCTCAAACGTAACTGTTACTATATTGCATCACTGATTTTATCGCCTCAGTCAGTATATAGTCTGTGAGGGTTTGTCCATCAGATATTCGTAGTGATTTTTCCCAGAATCTCAGACGTAAAGCAGAGGCACGTCCGACTGCAATAGGATTTAAAAAGTACACTTAATTTGAAGCAAATGACAGTACATTGTAAACAGTAACATGGAATGGCTTTTAAACCACAGGAATCTTTGTGGTGTAAGAGGAAATGCCACAAAATTACGGCATACCGGGTGCAATTCGTCAACAGCATAACAATACACATGGGTATCTAGTCTTTTTTACTTTATTATAGTAGTGTCACACACTGTTAGCATAGGTCCCCAAAGAGACAGGCAGCAGCATCATGCATGCCAGAAAAAAATAACACCACAGACACTAGTGGTGGCCGCAAAAATATGCAAGCAGCACTTCTTGCAGACTGTTGTAATACCAAAGGTTGTTACTAGATGTCCATGCGGAGCAAGCACAGACTTCCATATAGACTGCAATACCAAACGTTGTTCATAGAGGACGTTGCAGAAATTGCCATTTACAATCTCTGTATATAGGTACAGTTCCACATTATTCTACTAGATGCCCCTTGGAACCAGGACAAAAAATGAATCTGCAAACTTGGAAACCATTCACGGTTTTACAGGCCTTTGACAGTTGCAAAAGCAAGACACCAGAAAAAAGGCCAAGTTTATTGGCATGGGAAATAAAATGGACATTGCAATTAAAACACTGCATTGAGAGTGTTCGGGCATGCATATATTATGCACCACTAAAGACAATTGTTTTCCTTGCCTTTCTATGATGTAACTTGAGCGGGTGCAATTATAGTTTAATTCATGAAACACTTTTAATTCAGTTTAAATTGGAATCTTTGATCGGATATTTCAATAACTGTAGGTGTGAGACGGTTGTAAGGGGTGTAGTGGAGACCATAAAACAGATTTATTTGGGAGGGATATCTGTTACAGTGGCATGCACTTTAATTAGGAAATCTTTCTTTGCAGAGTATGGAAATGTTGGCTGAGTCTCTTTCAATGCAATCATAGAAGTCTCAGAGAAATTCCATATGTGTTATTCCTCAAACGTAACTGTTACTATATTGCATCACTGACTTTATCGCCTCAGTCAGTATATAGTCTGTGAGGGTTTGTCCATCAGATATTCGTACTGATTTTTCCCAGAATCTCAGACGAAAAGCAGAGGCACGTCCGACTGCAATAGGATTTAAAAAGTAAACTTAATTTGAAGCAAATGACAGTACATTGTAAACAGTAACATGGAATGGCTTTTAAACCGAGAGAATCTTTGTGGTGTAAGAGGAAATGCCACAAAATTACGGCATACCGGGTACAATACGTAAAACAGCATAACAATACACATGGGGGGATGATTCATGGAATCTGTGCGCCGAAAAAACGGGATTTGTACGCCATTCTGCCTGCAAATCCCCATTTGTTAAATTTTGATTTGTGGGCAGAATGGCGCACAAATTCCATGAATCAGCCCCATGGATATCTAGTATTTTACCTTTACTATAGTAGTGCCACACACTGTTAGCATAGGTGTCCATAGAGACAGGCAGCAGCATCATGCATGCCAAAACAAAATAATACCACAGACACTAGTGGTGGCTGCAAAAATATGCAAGCAGCACTTCTTGCAGAATGGTGTAATACCAAAGGTTCTTACTAGATGTCCCTGCGGAGCAAGCACAGAACTTCCATATAGACTGCAATACCAAACGTTGTTCATAGAGGTTGTTGCAGAAATTGCCATTTACAATCTCTGTATATAGGTACAGTTCCACATTCTTCTACTAGATGCCCCTTGGAACGAGGACAAAAAATGAATCTGCAAACTTGGAAATCATTCACGGTTTTACTGGCCTTTTTATGTTTCAAAAGCAAGACACCAGAAAAAAGACCAAGTTTATTGGCATGGGAACTAAAACGGACATTGCAATTAAAACACTGCAGTGAGAGTGTTCTGGCATGCATATATGATGCACAACTAAAGACAATTCTTTTCCTTGCCTTTCAATGATGTAACTTGAGCGAGTGTAATTATAGCTTAATTCATGAAACACTTTAAATTCAGTTTAAATTGGAAACTTTGATCAGATATCTCAATAACTGTAGCTTTGAGACGGTTGTAAGGGGTGCAGTGGAGACCATAAAACAAGTTTAATTGGGAGGTATGTCTGTTACAGTGGCATGCACTTTAATTAGGAAATCTTTCTTTGCAGAATATGGAAATGTTGGCTGAGTCTCTTTCAATGCAATCATAGAAGTCTCAGAGAAATTCCATATGTGTTATTCCTCAAAAGTAACTGTTACTATATTGCATCACTGACTTTATCGCCTCAGTCAGTATATAGTCTGTGAGGGTTTGTCCATCAGATATTCGTACTGATTTTTCCCAGAATCTCAGACGTAAAGCAGAGGCACGTCCGACTGCAATAGGATTTAAAAAGTAAACTTAATTTGAAGCAAATGAAAGTACATTGTAAACAGTAAAATGGAATGGCTTTTAAACCACGGGAATCTTTGTGGTGTAAGAGGAAATGCCACAAAATTACGGCATACCGGGTGCAATTCGTCAACAGCATAACAATACACATGGGTATCTAGTCTTTTTTACTTTATTATAGTAGTGTCACACACTGTTAGCATAGGTCCCCAAATAGACAGTCAGCAGCATCATGCATGCCAGAAAAAAATAACACCACAGACACTAGTGGTGGCCGTAAAAATATGCAAGCAGCACTTCTTGCAGACTGTTGTAATACCAAAGGTTGTTACGAGATGTCCCTGCGGAGTAAGCACAGAACTTCCATATAAACTGCAATACCAAACGTTGTACATAGAGGATGTTGCAGGAATTGCCATTTACAATCTCTGTATATAGGTACAGTTCCACATTATTCTACTAGATGCCCCTTGGAACCAGGACAAAAAATGAACCTGCAAACTTGGAAACCATTCACGGTTTTACAGGCCTTTGACAGTTGCAAAAGCAAGACACCAGAAAAAAGGCCAAGTTTATTGCATTGGGAAATACAATGGACATTGCAATTAAAACACTGCATTGAGAGTGTTCGGGCATGCATATATTATGCACCACTAAAGACAATTGTTTTCCTTGCCTTTCTATGATGTAACTTGAGCGAGTGCAATTATAGTTTAATTCATGAAACACTTTTAATTCAGTTTAAATTGGAATCTTTGATCGGATATTTCAATAACTGTAGGTGTGAGACGGTTGTAAGGGG